>NW_024037973.1:0-120093 GCF_016077235.1 Cyprinodon tularosa | reverse complement strand
AAAATGAGGAAAGAGCACAGGACCAAATGAGGAAAGAGCAGAGGACCAAAATGAGGAAAGAGCAGAGGACCAAAATGAGGAAAGAGCAGAGGACCAAAATGAGGAAAGAGCAGAGGACCAAAATGAGGAAAGAGCACAGGACCAAATGAGGAAAGAGCAGAGGACCAAATGAGGAAAGAGCAGAGGACCAAATGAGGAAAGAGCACAGGACCAAAATGAGGAAAGAGCAGAGGATCAAAATGAGGAAAGAGCACAGGACCAAATGAGGAAAGAGCAGAGGACCAAAATGAGGAAAGAGCAGAGGACCAAAATGAGGAAAGAGCAGAGGACCAAAATGAGGAAAGAGCACAGGACCAAATGAGGAAAGAGCAGAGGACCAAATGAGGAAAGAGCAGAGGACCAAAATGAGGAAAGAGCAGAGGACCAAATGAGGAAAGAGCAGAGGACCAAAATGAGGAAAAAACAGAGGACCAAAATGAGGAAAAAACAGGACCAAAATGAGGGAAGATGAAATAACACATGATGGAAATTATGCTAAATGTAAGAGCAATCCAACAAAGACAATGGACATAAAAGAACAACATAAACACAGCAAAAGTGACTACAGACAATGCAAGGCAGGTCCTATGAAGTTTAAAATTTTAATTTTTAACACTTTCTTTTAAATAAACTCAGCAGCAGCGGTAAATGTGCGAAATGCACTTTTAATGGATGCAAGGCAATTTATACTTTTAGAAAAAAAACATCCCAAAATCAGATGACAGGGAAATCTATTTTACTGTAAAACGTCTTGGTTTAGTGACACACCATAAAAAAGAACAGAGATTCAGACCAGCAAACTACTTTAAAAGAGGCAAGATAGCCAAAGCTGCAACTAGCTGCAAATGCATAGGTGACATAACTTGGAATCTATGGAAGTAAAGTCCCACATTTCATTAAAAAACAAAAAAAATGGTTAAAATCAAAAACAAATAAGTGTTCCCTTTGGACTCAGACTAGCGGAACAATTTCAAACTAGGAAACTATTGACGAAAAAAACTCAATTTTTACAAAACAAATTCCTAAATAATAAAAAAGGAGTTAGAATGAAAATCAAATGAGTGTGCCTCATCTACAGAGACTAGTAGAATAATTTCACACTGATTTTGGGTCAACAGGTCACATGACCTGGGAGCTATTGAAGAAAATATTATATTATTTAATATTTAAATTGTTTAAATATCGATTATAGCTTTAAAATTTAATAAAATGTGATTTATCTGATGTAAAAGCATGAATTAGCACTTTATATGTCAGTTGGTCACAAGGAAAGACATTTATTAATATTTTTATGTCAGCACCGTTTGGTTCGCAAATTTGTTGACGGTCCCTAAGTGAAGCACCGAGCGCTTGGGAAGGGAGCGGTGGTGAACTGCTGGCCGACATTAGCGTACATAAATCGGATCAGCTGCGAGCTAAACACCGCTTGGCCCGCGAGCGCGAATATCGAATATCCAACTTGAAACTTAGGCCCCGTCCACACGAAGTCAAAACGAACACGAGACGCTAATATTTTCCAGGACGTTTGTTGTAAAAACGGAGATGTAAAATAAATGTGATCGTCCACACGAATGCATGAAAACGCTGCAAAATGTATACCAGGCCTGTAAGTGGCGCTGTGTTGCCGAAGCAAAAATAGGCGACGAAATGTTGGGCATGCGCACTAATATTTATACATGGTTGCCCTGCGGGTCCATTTTCGTGGTTCAGTCAAATTCAGGTGCTGAACTATGTCGTCGATATTGCTCTGTTCTTCCTGGAGATATTCCAGAAGAAGAAGATTCTGTTGTAAGCCCGACAGCAGGGTGAGTAGCATGAGCAGCAACCATTCAACACAGTACAGCAGAGGAGTTCCGAGAAGATGGTGGACAGGGCAGTCGTGTTTCTCTGAGCTCCCAAAGAGGTCCCGACACTAATTATTTTATGAAGTGAACTATTATTTAATATCTGTAAAATCAGCTCTCAGCTTGAAATATGAAGAAAAGCAACAAGTTTATGCCACCTGCAGTCAAGACTCTGCATCCTAAAAGCTCTGGAAGTGATCACGACTATTCTGTGCCTATGGAGTCAGCAACAGTTAGCAAACGGGAAAGGGAAGCCAATGCCCCGACCAGCACTCCAGAAAAAAACAAACACATGGAGAAAAGAACAAAAGGTTCGTCCCAGGAACAAATGAACACCGAGTCCATTTTAAATGCTATAAGTTCCTTAGGACAGAGAGTGGATGACCGCATGGAAGAAGTTGGCACGCAAATGAAGCAGCACAGTGCTATGCTAGCGGCTATTGCTAAATCGGTTCAGCTAAACGCAGAAGAGCTTAAAGATTGCAAAAAGAAAATAATAGAATTGGAGAAACAAGTGGATACACTCTCCAAAGAGAACATGCAGTTGAAAGAAGGTGTCCTTAACAGTGAAAGATATAAAAGACGGTGGTGCCTCCGCATAAAAGGTAAAAAGGAAAAGTCTAATGAGAACATCCGTGAAGAAACCCTAATTTGGCTTCGAAGATGGATGAAGAGGTTGATGTTGTCCAAAGAGTGGGTCGAAGGATGAATAACAGGGACAGACAGATCATCATTCTGTTTGTGAGACGAGCCTTGAGAGACGACATCTGGAGGAGGACTAAAACTTCTCCCATTTGCAAAAAAGAAGGAGTTCGCTTCTCTGACGATTTCACACCAGAAGATTGGAAAGCAAGACAAGTTCTGTGGCCAAAAATTGAAAAGGCAAGAAAAGAAGGCAAAGCTGCGGGCTTCAGGGGCCCGTTTGGCTTCATTGAAGGCAAACGCATCATGGATGCTTCTACAGCTGAGAACTGAGATGCAGCAGAAATGAGCATGGAAAGATAGAGGACTGTTCTGTTAATGGGACCTCGCACTCAAGGTTCTTTTCTTTTCACTCACCTAAACCGTTTGTGCATAGGTTCATGTGTTCTATTTTTCAGATAAAAAATTATTTTTCTTTAGTTTCTTTTAACTCAAGGGGACTGAAAGACTCACTTAAACGGAAAGCAGTTTTTTGTTTTGTAAAGGACAACAAGCACATTGCATCTTTTTACAGGAAACTCATTCTGACGCATCTGATGTGAAGTTCTGGTCGCAGCAATGGGGAGATAAAATTCTCTTCAGTCATGGGACAAATCGATCTGCTGGAGTCGCCATCTGCTTTTTCAGGTGTCCCAGCAAGATTTTGAGTGAAAAAGCAGATAAGGATGGACATTGGGTGGCCTGTGTTTTAGAAGTTGATAATGTCCCAATAATTTTGTTAAACATTTATGGATGCAATAATTAGGGATGCACGATATAATCGGCCCCCTATCGGTATCGGCCTGTATCGGCCTTAAAACTGAATATCGGACATCGGCCACCCCACCGATATTTAACCCGATATTTGATCAGCTTCTAAGTTCTAAAGTCTAAAAAAAAGAAACAAAAAATAGTACTTCTTCTTCTTCCTCAAAAACTTATTTTTTACAGACTTAAAAACTTCTAAAGATGAGGGAAAAAACATTGATACATTAAAATATCCCAATGTCTTCATATGCTGATATATTGCCTTTTAAAAACACCATATCAATCTCTCTTACTAATGAAATATTGCTATATGTCATCGTTATGCTACGAAATCCCCCGAAAATTCACGAAATTTTGCCATATTTTTATATGTTGACATATTGACGCGGTATCGATCTATTTTACTAACAAAATCTCACAAGAATTTGCAAAATATCACGAGAGTTTGTAACATAGCGATGAAATTTCACGAGATTTTGAAAGCAAAATAGATCGATACCGCGTTTTTAAAAATGAATTTGATATCAGCATATGAAAATATATTTGAGTATATTATTTTTCAAAGTGTCAGAAACGGATAACAAAACTGCTATTTTCAATGACTACTTATTTTTGTCCAGCTTTAACATTAGTATCGATATATCGGTTATCGGCTACATGAGTTTTAAAATATCGGCATATCGAATATCGGCCAAAATCCCAATATCATGCATCCCTAATAATAATGATCAATACAATAGGAATCTGCTACATCAGATAACAATGGTTATTGCAGAGTTTAATGCTAATTTTCCTACTGATCATATCATAGTTGGAGGGGATTTCAACTTGGCTCCAGATGAATATATGGATCGTTGGCCTTCACGGCTGGCAAAAGAAACTCCAAATCCTATTGCTAAAGAATTTGTTAGCAGCACGAAATTGATGGACGTCTGGAGAACGCTAAACAGTGGAGTCAAACAGTTCACCTGGCACAAACCTAATGGTCAAAGTAAATCACGCATTGATTATTGGCTGGTATCTAATGCAGTTCTAGAGTGTATTAAAGAAACAGTGATAGCAAACTGTCCTTTAAGTGATCACTGCATTATTAGTTTAAAACTACAAAATCTAGATAGAAGTTCTAAACCCAATAATTACTGGAAATTTAATTCAAACCTTCTTAAAAACTTTGAGTTTTGTCAATTTATTAAAGAACTTATTCTAAATATATCAAATGATAATTCTATTGAAACACCAATTCTTAAGTGGGAATACTTGAAATACAGTATTAGAAAGTTTTCAATAAAATTTGGTCAAGAATTACATAGAAAAAAAAAGCAGAAGAGACAATAGTGATTAAAGACCTTATGTCACTTTACAGAAAATTAAGTTGGACAGATGAGGATAAAGAAACAATAAATAAATTGCAATCTAAATTAGATGAGATTTACATAAATAAGGCAAAAGGTGCTTATGTGAGGTCCAGAGCCAGGTGGATCGAAGAAGGAGAAAAAAATAGTGCTTTCTTTTGTAACTTAGAAAAACATAGACAAGAATATAATTCTATTAATAGTCTTATTATTGATGGAGTGGAATGTTCTGAGACTAATAGAATAACAGAAGAAGTATTTAATTTCTATAGTAATTTTTATAAATCTTCAGATACAGAGAGAATTACTTCATCCTTTTTTGATAAAATAAGTAATCTAGTTCCTGTTATTGATGAAAACTTTAAGGAAATCTGTGATGAAGAGCTAAGAATCTCTGAATTTGATATTGCTATAAGAAATATGGCGTCTGATCGCGCTCCTGGTCCAGACGGACTCACAGCTAACCTTTATAAACATTTCTGGGAGGATTTAAAACTTTTGTTGTTTCAGGCTGTAGAAGAATGTGTTAGCAGAAAGGAACTCATGCAAACTATGAAACAAGGCATAATTAAACTAATCCCAAAACCTGGTAAAGATAAGAAAAACTTAAATAATTTAAGGCCTATCACGCTATTGAACACAGACTACAAGATCCTAACAAAGGTTTTGGCAATGAGGTTAAAAACTGGCTTGCCTAGAATAATTAGTCAAACACAATCTGGTTTTCTAAAAGGCAGATCCATCCATAACAACATCCGCCTGGTTCTGGACCTTATTGATTATAGTCACTTAATAAAAGATGACAGTTTTATGTTGTTTTTAGATTTTCACAAAGCATTTGATTCTGTAGAACATCAATTTATTGTTAACACGTTGAGACATTTCGGATTTGGTGATAGTTTTCTTAATATGATTACCATGTTAAACACCAATATCAACAGCTGCGTGTCTCTGTCACAGGGCACATGTCCCAGATTCAAAGTAGAAAGAGGAATCAGACAAGGTTGTAGTATCTCGCCTCTCTTATTTATTTTAGTCACAGAGCTACTAGCAATAACAATTAAAAACTACAATATTGAAGGTTTGGAAATAAATAACCAGAAAATAATCATTAGCCAATTTGCAGATGATGCAAACCTCTTCCTAAAAAACAAAGAACAAATTCCTATAGCTCTAAAGGTAATAGAGTTGTTCTCTCAAGCCTCAGGGCTACAGTCAAATATAAACAAATGTGAAATTATGAGCATTCACAACTGTTCTGATTCTTCAATTTTCAATATTCCAGTTAAAAATGAAATTAAATACTTAGGCATGTGGATTTCTAAATGTAAAGCTACCAGCGTTAGAAAAAATTTACAAGACAACATTGATAAATGTGGCAAAACCTTAAATAATTGGCTTCAAAGAGACTTGACGTTGTTTGGTAGAACGTTATTAACAAAAACTGAATCCTTATCCAGGCTGACGTATCCTGCATATTCCTTAGCCGTCCCTCCAAATATCATAAAACAGATTAATAGAATTAATTTTAACTTTATTTGGAAAAACAAACACCATTATATCAGAAAAAGTGATTTGCTAAAAAAGTATGAGGAAGGTGGTATCAAGGCAATTGATTTGGAAATTATGAATGGTACTTTAAAAATTAGGTGGCTTCAGTCCCTATTAAAAAACAGTGATCTCATTTGGTTTGTTATTCCGTCGTTCGTATTTCAAAAAGTTGGAGGTATTGAGTTGTTTTTTAAATGTGATTTTGAATTATCAAAACTCCCCCTACAACTCTCTAATTTCCACCAACAGGTTTTGTTACAGTGGAAGTTAATGTTTAAGCACAACTTCAGCCCTCATAATGTTCCACTGTGGAACAACAGAGCCATTCTATGTGGTAGAAAATCTATTTTTCTAGAAAATTGGTGGAATAAAGGAATCTGGTCAATTACTCATTTACTGGATGGAAATGGTGATTTTCTAAGTTTGGAGGATTTTAACAGGAAGTATAGAAATTATTGTTTACTAAGAATTTATAAGAAAGTTTTACGTACGGTAGTATCCCTGATGTCCTCATTCATTCAATTAAAAACAGTTTACCTAATTCCTTTATTCCTAGACTCCATAAGATTCAATTTGAGCATGTGGACATTAGAGATAATAAATGCAACAAGTTTTTGAATCAGTATTCTATAAATATTATGTACCCAGGAAGAACAAAAAACACAGTTCTCTTACAAAATTTTAAGAAATCTATGATAGTCAAAATTAGGACAAATTATTTGAAATCCCCAATTCCTACTAAATATAAAGAATTACAATTTAAAATTATAAATAACATAGATCCTTCAAATGAGTTTTTAAGAGAGAGATTTAAGTTTAATGTTGAGAATTGTGGCTTTTGTACAACTCAATTGGAAACAACTAAACATCTTTTTTATGAATGTAAAGAAGTATTAAACTTATGGGATCAACTTCGAAACTTTCTGTCTTCTAAAACAATAAATTTAGATTTTATTTCCAGGCAGAACATTCAATTCGGTTTATCCATTAAAGAAAAAAAATTTGGAATTTTTAATCAATATTCTAATAATTGTAACAAAGTATTATATCCATAAATGTCGCTATGCAAAATGCTCCCTCTCAATCTCTGCTCTCAAAAATGAACTTTCCCTTTTCAGAAGATGTCTGAGAAAGATGCAGAATTTAAATGCAATTAAATTGTTTGAGTTAATTGAAGATTTTCAGTTGGTAGTCCCCACTGATTAATTTACTTTAATTACTATTATTATTTTATTTATTTTTATTTATTTTATTTTATTTTATTTTATACTTTGTTCCAGCCTGTGTATTTAATTGTATTTTTCAAAAGCAGGAGTTGTGATATTTCTTCTTGTATTGAAATATTTGTCATTGACTTGTTATTTGAGATTGTTATTGTTTTCTTATATATTAAATAAAAAAAAATAAAATAAAAAAAATCCACAGTGTGCATCATCAGGGAATCGTTTCTATCAGGTGTTTCCTACCTATCCGGTGTAAGATGATCTGGGGGATCCTGGTGAAATCCAGCAGTAGATGTTGATCGTCCATCTTTTCCTCCGAATTGACCAAACTCCCTTTAAACTCCGTGAATGTTTCTTCAGCAGGAGTTAACTGCTCGGTGATAAACTCTCCTTGAAGCTGGACTGAAGACATTCTCACTGCAAACACTCCCAGATTATCAGCCTCTCTACAATGACTCCACACACAAGCTAAAATAATGCTGCCCGATCCCTACCAGCAGCTCATTGCGCATGCGCATCTACATCTACATCCGGGTCACCCTCGATTTTATTTTGAAAAATCAGAGGATCTGCTTATAGATGTGGATCTAACTTTGCTGTTTAAACGTAAAAACAAGGAGGATATTTCTGATTCAGTTATGCTGCAGCAATATTCAGATAATACATATTATGGATATTTATTTATATATATGTTTATATCATTATATTATGTATATGTTTATATTATTGATATTTAATGCTTCAAAAGATTAACATATATTAACAATAACAGGAAAAGTGTTTAGTTCGTAGTTCCAGAATTTAATTTTAAATCAGGTAAAAGAATCAGTGATGGAGTTTTAGTGAACAGAGGAGAAATGTTTGTGATTATATCATCGTTATATTCATTTAAATACAATCATTCAGACAGCACACCTGATATCTAATTAAGAATTCATCAGTGTTCCAGAATCAATGGCATTTAATAGTTTCTTTTATATGGATTCCTTCGTGGAATAAAAGGGAATGGGATGGCTGATAAATATGACTTGGACAGATTTTATTTTGAGCTGCAGCTCTGCAGACAGACTCTCTGGTGTAAAATAGACCAAAATTATGCCCCAAACCCAAAAAGACATTACTTTCATTTTTTTAGTAATCATTCTGTGGTTTAATATATATTTCATTAGAATACCAACATCTGTTCCTTCTTTTGATGTGTTTTTGTAGAACAGTCCTCCTTTCTATTCCTTCCTGTTTTCCTCATAATGCCAACTTTTCTTTGAATACTATTCCACCATATTCCAGTTCTTTCTTCCTCCCACTAGTTCTGCCATCTTGCTCTGATCATTGATATCATTTCACCTTTACTAAATGTTTCTATGATATCAATCTGACTGCTTTTAGTAGCTGGTTTTGCACATTACTTCAGGAAGTAATATGCCTGATAACCACACTCCACTGGTCATCAACAGCTCAGCTGTAGAGGTGGTCAGCAGCACCAAATTCCTGGGGGTGCACATCACAGACACCCTCACCTGGAATGTAAACACCACCTCACTGGTCAAAAGGGCACAGAAGCGCATGTTCTTCCTGCAGAGGATGAGGAGAGCCCACCTGCCCCCACCCATCCTCCCCACCTTCTACAGAAGCACCATAGAGAGCGTTCTGACCAGCTGTCTCACTGTGTGGTGTGGAGGCTGCAGCGCCTCAGACTGGAAGAAGGTGAGAACAGCAGAGAGGATCATGGGGGCTCCTCTTCCCTCCATTAAAGACATTTCATCCCAGCGCTGCGTGTCCCGTAACATCATCAATGACCCCTCACCCCCCCACCATGGACTGTTCTCCCTGCTGCCCTCTGGGAAGAGACTTCAAACCATCCGATGCAGGTCCAACAGATTCCAGAAGAGTTTCTTCCCCACTGCCATTAGACTGCTGAATGTCATGGAAAATGGGTTATAGAAAAATATAAAAAAAACCCGAATGTTGGAACTGTAACTGTACAGTTATATGTTTACATCCATTTTTTTCATCAGTGTTTTTATCACTGCTGCTGACCTTATCGAGGCTGCATTTTAAAAAAAATGAGAAAGGTCTTCAAGATGGCGGCTTAAGGGACAGTCGGGACGAGGGGCGCTGGTGCTTTTTTTTTACCTATTTCTTCTGTTTATACCCTGCAAAAAACGACAAGGCAGTCTCTCTTCGTCGGCTAAACTTGCAATGAGTATTAGTGATTACTTTTTAAGACCGTCTGAGAACATGCTACGAAGGAAAAACGTTGTGACGGAGATGACAGGGGAATCGAGCGGAGAAGCTAATGAAGCTACTGGCGGTTTGGCTAGCAAAAAAGTTTGTGACTCTGAGAGGATGGACCCAGCTCTTCAGGAGGTGATTCGTGCGGTAACTGAAAACCTTACGAAAGTATTCGAAGACAAATTAAGGGACCAACTTGATCCGATATCGAGATTTATGCATGATTACCGGGAGCAGCTTCAGGAAGACGAGAAGCGCATCACAGAGACAGAATCCCGCATCTCCACCTTGGAAGACGAAACAGCCCCTGTCGCTAAATGGTAAATGGCATGTACTTATATAGCGCCTTTATTCAAGTTAGGAGACTTGACCAAAGCGCTTTACACTACATTCATTCACCCATTCACACACACACTCACACACTGATAGTGCACTGCTTACACTGCTAGTAAGCTGATTTCTAATATCTGCTTTTACAAAACTGGTGGAATTGAACATCAAGAATACAATTGTGGGTGGAGATTTTAACTGTCATCTCTCCCCCTTGGTTGATAAATCCCCAACTGGCAAATGTCGTATTTCATCTCAGGCCCAATTGGTTTTGACTTTGTGTGAGGAGTTGGCATATGTTGATGTGTGGAGAACGCAACATTTAACAGATAAAGAATTCACATTTTTTTCCAAAGTACATTCCTGTTATACAAGAATTGATTATTTTTTTGTCCCCAGGCAGTTCCTACCTTCAGTCATTTCTAGCTCAATCGGCAACATAATAATATCAGACCATGCACCTGTATACATTAAATGTAACATGAGAACTGTGGCCAGTCGATCAAGATGGTGGCACTTTGACTCCTCTATTTTATATGATGGAAAATTTAAAACTTATTTTGCAGAGGAATTCAAACATTTTCTCTCAATTAATGCAGCATCCACCGACGATCCATCATTACTGTGGGAGACCTCTAAAGCTTATTGCAGGGGCCTCATTACTACTTTTACAAATGGTAAAAGACGCAGGCAAGCAGAACAAAGATTAATTTTGGAAGCCAAATTGAAGAAGGCTGAGCAGGGCTATCAAGTTAGACCCTCCACGGAGAAACTCAAAGAAATCCAGACTCTCCGCTCAGCGCTAAATTGCCTGCTAACAAACGAAGCAGAGAAGAAAATAAGATTTGCAAAACAAAAACTATATGAACACGGTGACAGGCCTGGGAAATATTTGTCATACCTGATCAAAAAGAAATCAGATTCTCAAAATATAGCATTCATTAACGACAGGAATGGCAAACAACTCTTAGACTCAAATGATATTAACAACACCTTCAAAGAATTTTATGAGAATCTCTACAAATCTCAGATCTCTATTGACACTACAGATCTAATGAACACCTTTTTTTCCAACCTTAACCTTCCTTGTCTGACAGGAATCCAAAAATAAACATTAGACAGTCCTATAACCATTAAGGAAGTCACAGAAGCTATTAAAGGTCTGCAGTCTGGAAAAACAGCAGGGCCCGACTTTCTTATTGTAGAATTTTACAAGGAGTTCATCACCCTACTAGTCGAACCGCTGCTGCAGATGTTTAACGACTCTTTTCGAAAAGGTCACCTGCCCATGTCATTGAGGGAAGCCAACATATCTCTTATACTTAAAAAAAATAAACCACCTGAAGATTGTGCCTCATACAGGCCAATTTCCTTATTAAATGTGGACTTAAAGATCCTTTCAAAAATATTAGCCAAACGTTTGGAGATCCTACTCCCAACACTTATTAATGAGGATCAAACTGGCTTCATTAGGGGACGTAGCTCCTTCAATAACATGCGTAGGTTGCTCAACGTGATCCAGCTCTTTAATCTAAGAATAATGCCTGGTCTAGTTGTTTCCCTAGATGCCGAAAAGGCATTTGATCACGTTGAGTGGCCATATTTTTTCTACACCATGAGAAAATTTGGCCTGGGGGAAAATTTTGTTAATTGGATCAGAATACTTTACAGTGAGCCTTGCTCAGTGGTTTAAGATCGCCAAATTTACGGGTGCAAAGGGGAACACGCCAGGGCTGCCCTCTATCGCCCCTGCTTTTTACTCTGGTTATGGAGCCTCTGGCGGAGGCGGTGCGGACCCATGAGGGGATATGTGGTCTGACCATTGGGGAAAGGCAACACAAGATTACTTTATATGCTGACGACGTGCTCATATTTCTATCTCAGCCAGAGGATTCTATCCCACATCTCATAGAGACCATTAACAGGTTTGGGGATTTTTGGGGCTATAAAATCAATTTTAACAAATCAGAGGTCATGCCACTAGGCACATTAAAACATCAACCATCTATACCTGCTCCATTTCCTTTCACTTGGTCCCCAGAGGGATTTTCATACCTGGGAATAAGAATTACACCCTCATTTGACAAAATGTATAAGGCCAATATCACCCCCTTATTTGAACGTATTCGGCTGGACCTTGAAAGATGGAGAGTGCTGCCTCTCTCGTGGTTGGGCCGCGTGTCTCTTCTAAAAATGAATGTCTTGCCCAGACTTTTATATCCCATACAAATGATTCCAGTTCTTTTTCTCCGTAAAACAATTAAGGCTCTAAACGGATGGCTAAGTTCTTTTTTTTCTTATATGGGTGGGAAGGAAACCACGCTTAAAAATTTCTACACTGTGCCTCCCGGCCGAGTGTGGGGGCCTTGCTCTCCCAGACATACGAAAGTATCAGATCAGCGCTCACATGCGTGCTGCTGCTGATTGGACAGGGGAGCCTACTTCTCTGTGGCTCGATATAGAAAGCTCTATGTCCAGGTTCCCTTTAAAAAAATTACTTTTTTTAGGAAAAAACTATGCCATAAAGACGTACTGCAGTAACCCCATTACTATTAACACTGTGAGGGCATGGCAAATGGTCCAAAAACTTGAGGACAGGTTCCAAATTATATCACCTCTTACACCTATTTGTGATAACCCGATGTTTCTGCCAGGCGTTATGGACTCTGGCTTCAAAACATGGTCAATAAAAGGAATTTGTACGCTTTCTGACTTGATGGAAGGTAACACATTATTATCTTTCTCGCAACTATTGGATAAATATGATATTGGGAGGCAGGATTTCTTTCGCTATTTACAAATTAGAGATTTCATTCAGAAAAAAACCACACTCGATGTGGACCAAGCAATTTCGGTGTGTGAAAAACAGCTTTTTTCCTCCAGGGTAAAAACTTCAATTAAAACCTTTTACAACTTGCTGAAAGAGCACCCCTTACCAAATACATTTCACCTAAAAGAAGTTTGGGAAAGTGAATTGCAGTGTACAATAAATCAGGAGGGATGGGATGAGGCCTGGAAGAATGCAAAGTCTCTAAGTATTTGCAATCGGGTTAAGGCCATACAATTTAAAATTTTACACCGTGCGCACATTTCTCCTTCTCAGCGAAGTAAATTCAATACAAGCCTCTCACCATTGTGTTTGAAATGTAGAGTGGATATTGGTAGCCTCACACATTGTTACTGGTCCTGCAGAGAAATTCAACATTTTTGGCATATAATAAAATGTGAATTAGATAAGATTTTCTCTATGGGCACACAATTCAACCCATTGTATTTACTACTTGGTTTAACCGACACCGGTATTATTGGTAAACATCAGCATCAACTCTACAGAATGCTTACTTTTTATGCAAGAAAATGTGTGGTACTGAATTGGATTTCTGACAAGGCACCAAGTAAATCACAATGGCTAAATATAGTACTGGACTATATATCTTTGGACTATTTGACGAGCAAACTGCACGATAAAGAAAATAACTTCTATAAAGTTTGGGAACCTTTTATTTCTTATGTAGGATTTGAAACCTCGGCTCTTCTTCGGAGAGGATTTATAATTTGAGGATGTCCGAATTGTAAACATCTGAAATGTTCTGGTTCGGACCATTTGTTTTCCATTGCTGTCCTCTTTTTTTCTCCCATCATTTCTCTTTGGTCTGTATGTATATGTGCGTATGTGTACGCATATGCTCATATATAGGTATTTAACTTTAAGAGCTGGATTGTTCTTTTGTTCTTGTCTTGTATTGTATTTGTTTGTTTGATAAAACGTTAAAAACCAATAAATATAATTAGTCACATTTATCAGCCATCCCATTCCCTTTGATTCCAAGAAGGAATCCATATAAAATAAACTATTAATCCCATTAATTGTGGAAAACTGATGAATTCCTAATTAGATATCAGGTCTGCTGTCTGAATGATTGTATTTAAATGAATATAACGATGAACTAGAATCAGGACAAACTAAACTTCTGACTGGATGGATTTCTACAATCTATTCTAACGTCAATATAATCACAAAGATTTCTCCTCTGTTCACTAAAACTCCATCACTGACTCTTTAACCTGATTTAAAATTAAATTCTGGAACTACAAACTAAACACTTTTCCTGTTATTGAATCTTTTGAAGCATCAAATATCAATACTATAAACATATACATAATATAATGATATAAACATATATATAAATAAATATCCATAATATTTATTATCTGAATATTGCTGCAGCATAACTGAATCAGAAATATCCTCCTTGTTTTTACGTTTCAACAGCAAAGTTAGATCCACATCTATAATCAGATCCTCTGATTTTTCCAAATAAAATCGAGGGTGACCCGGATCTAGATGGTGGTGCGCATGCGCAATGAGCTGCTGGTAGGGATCGGGTAGCATTAGCAGCATTAGCTTAGCTTGTGTGTGGAGTCATTGTAGAGAGGCTGATAATCTGGGAGTGTTTGCAGTGAGAATGTCTTCAGTCCAGCTTCAAGGAGAGTTTATCACCGAGCAGTTAACTCCTGCTGAAGAAACATTCACGGAGTTTAAAGGGAGTTTGGTCAATTCGGAGGAAAAGATGGACGAACAACATCTACTGCTGGATTTCACCAGGATCCCCCAGATCATCTTACACCGGATAGGTAGGAAACACCTGATAGAAACGATTCCCAGATGATGCACACTGTGGATTTTAGCCTCATCTGATTGGAAAACTGCTTAGAGGAGATCAACATGCTAAGCTAAAGCTAACTTCCGGTTGATAGTGAGTTCACGTTGTTGTGCTTAAAAATCTGTAGTGAAGTTAGTTTCAAGTTGGATATTCGATATTCGCGCTCCGCGGGCCAAGCGGTGTTTAGCTCGCGGCTGATCCGATTTATGTTCTCTAATGTCGGCCAGCAGTTCACCACCGCTCCCTTCCCAACAGTGCTGACATAAAAATATTAATAAATGTCTTTCCTTGTGACCAAATGACATATAAAGTGCTAATTCATGCTTTTACGTCAGATAAATAGCATTTTGTTTAATTTTAAAGCTATAGTCAATATTTAAACAATTTAAATGTTAAATAATATAATATTTTCTTCAATAGCTCCCAGGTCATGTGACCTGTTGACCCAAAATCAGTGTGAAATTATTCTACTAGTCTCTGTAGATGAGGCACACTCATTTGATTTTCATTCTAACCCATTTTTTATTTTTTAGGAATTTGTTTTGTAAAAATTGAGTTTTTTCGTCAATAGTTTCCTAGTTTGAAATTGTTCCGCTAGTCTGAGTCCAAAGGGAACACTTTTTTTTTTTTTTTTTCATTTTAACCATTTTTTTTTTGTTTTTTAATGAAATGTGGGACTTTACTTCCATAGATTCCAAGTTATGTCACCTATGCATTTGCAGCTAGTTGCAGCTTTGGCTATCTTGCCCCTTTTAAAGTATCTTGCTGGTCTGAATCTCTGTTCTTTTTTATGGTGTGTCACTAAACCAAGACGTTTTACAGTAAAATAGATTTCCCTGTCATCTGATTTTGGGATGTTTTTTTTCTAAAAGTATAAATTGCATTGCATCCATTAAAAGTGCATTTCGCACGAGCAAAAAAAATTGACACTTTTTTTTTTACGGCTGCTGATGAGTTTCACATGCTGATATTTAAAAGAAAGTGTACAACATGGATTTATTTTGTTGAATTGATCATATGATATATCAGTCCAAGGGTGAAGTAATTGACTGGCGATCTTTGGGTTTGATTTTTTTACACTCTTTCCTTGTTATCTTTATTTTAAACTTCATAGGGCCTTCCTTGCATTGTCTGTAGTCACTTTTGCTGTGTTTATGTTGTTCTTTTCTGTCCATTGTCTTTGTTGGATTTCTCATACATTTAGCATCATTTCCATCATGTGTTATTTCCTCATTTTTGTCCTCTTTTCTTTCCTCCTCAGAGCTGTTGACGTAAAATAATCAATTTGGACTAAAAAAATTGCTAAAAAATAAAAAATGAGTTAAAATGAAAATCAAATGAGTGTGCCTCATCTACACAGACTAGTAGAACAATTTCATACTGATTTTGGGTCAATAGGTCACATGACCTGGGAGGTATTGATGAAAAATACTCAATTACATTTGCTCCAGTTAAGCCTCTTGTTTATTCCTCTGGTACACTGTGATTGGAGAAAGCCGCTCCATTATTTCTAGTGCTCCCGTATTAGAGACTTTACAGTAAAAACACAGCGAGAGAAAACTGCTACGTCATGTACCGACTTCCTGTTTTGAAAATACAAGTGTAGGCCTAGATATTTATTTTTATTGATATTTAATTATCCTATATATAAAAAAGGAGGTTTAGAAACTTCATATACCAAACTAAAAGGCGTATCTCATGAAACCAGAGCAGCACCTTGATCCCTTATAGATGTTGTGTCACTTCATTACTAAACCTGGAAACTCACTCTATAAAGGCAAAAATATAAAAGGTGTTACTGAAGCCAATGGAGAACTATGATCTAACACTGATTTGTTTGTTTATTCATATAAAAATGCATAAAATTAGATATTAAAGATTTGAAATGCAAAACTTAAAGGTCTAAATTTTGAAGCGAATAGAGTGCTATGATCCAACACTGATTTTGAGTCAGTTGATCTCATGTCCTTGAAGCTATTAATAAAAATGTTAATATTTCCATATAATAAAATTATTTAGAATAATTTCAGATTTAAATGGAGAAATAAAAGGCGTAACTTTTTAAGAAGATGGATTATAAATATCCAACACTGATTATTGAAGTCTCCTCCAACCTGAAGGGGGAAGCCATGTTTTTACGGTGGAGAACCATGGTCTACGACTTGGAAGGACTGATTCTCATCAGCTTTCTGCTTCACATTGTGCTCTGAACTAGGCTTGTCCATCGGATCAGACGCCGATATTGGCATAAAAATGCGTATCGGCAAAGCATGTAAAAATGCCGATCCAGACTGCCGATCCAGTTAAAAAACGGCCTAACCATTAAAACAGGTGAATTGGAAGATAGCGGGGAAAATGTCAGCCGTGTGGGATTATTTTATCCTGCACGATGTGTAGATGGAGACTAGATGTGGAGGACATTGGGGAGTATAAGGCATTTTTGTGTAATAGTTCACTATTATTTGGACTGATTTTTTTTTTTTTAAGCAGTGTCTTTTTTCAAGAGTACAGTCCTGATTCTAAGTTAATAGAATATTTTCCATATTCTGTTTTGCATTTTTATTAAAACTTACAGTAATACTTGCACCTTTAACTGTTCACGGTTTTACTGCTCACTGTGCAATATTAGATTGCTATTCATAATTTTGTCCAGTTTGTGTTTATCTCTTAATAAACAGGTAAGTTTGTTGTTACCAATCATTGTGTTTTATTCAATCTCACCTAATTCAGCTGGCTAGATGTAATCAAGAGTACTAAAACCCTTTTCAACATGAGTCTTACAACTAAGGCTAAATACTTTAACTTAAACTTAAATACATGCTCGGATAGGCTGGTATCGGCCAGTATCGGTATCGAATCGGAAGTCCAAAAACAATATCGGTATCGGATTGGAAGTGCAAAAACCTGGATAGGGACATCTCTACTCTGAACCACACCAGTGCATGCTGTAGGTTTCTGCAGGAGGCAGCCACGGTACCAGGTAGCATTTCAGCCACTGCTGAAATGCTACCTGGTACCGTAGTTAGAACTGTAAGAACTCAAGTCTTTTTCTCTGCTTTCTGGGATGTTTTGTATTTTTGAGATCTTAAACAGTCCAGGAGTCAAGATCTTGTAGAAAAACGTGGGTATGCAAAAGATGAAAGGCGGTGAGGCAATATGCTACTGTAAGCTTGTTTTTCTTATTGGGTGACGACATCTAGAAGGGTTGTAATATCAGATGTGTTAATTTAATCCCATTTTTGAATTGGTTTCATGCGCGTGCTTTGGGCATTAGACTCGCAGCCAAAATGTCTGGAAAAACAGAGAAATAAGAGACCTCTTTAAAAGTCAAAGTGTGATTCAGAGAACTGTGTAACACCCCTCCTAACCCCAGGCTCACACCGACTCCGGTCTTACCGTTGCGGTGCGGTGGGTGCGGCGCCGCACTGATTCCAAGTCATTAAAAAGACGTAAACCTCTCTCACCGGCTGCTGAGCTGTCCGGCTGCGGTTACCGAGACACTCCGGCGCTGCAGAAAATTCCGCAAGAAAGCTATCCTTGCGGCGTGCCGGAGCCCTCCGCAACAAGCTCTCGCAAATATCCTTATTTGGGCCGTGTTATCGCGTGAAGTTACGTGAACTCAAGTGAACTTCTATTAAATCTCCGGACCTGTTGCCGGAGCCGCAGAGCCGCACCGCACCGTAGTCAAAAGGGCGGTGTGAGAGGGGGTGTGCGGGAGTTGCGGTCTCCGTCGGCTCGGTAACTGCACCGGAGCCAGTGTGAGCAAGGGGTATAACACCTTCACTGGATCCATAAAGCAGCAGATCCACTTCAAGATCCTCCACCTCATTTTAAAGCTTTCAATAACCTTGGAAAGTATATTTGTTTTAATGTAGGTGCTGATAAATCAACTTTATTATTGCTATATGTTATTATTATTTTTATCAAAAAAGAAAAAAATACACAATCAATGACTGTGATTATATTCACCAGGGTGCAAGCCAGGAAGTAGAGTTGTAGTTTAACACACATCTCTGCAGCTTCTCTACTGTTACCCACTCTTTACTCCATCCAGACAGTGTCTTGCCCACGACCAAAATCTAATAAATTAGCAAAGATTCCCAAAGGAGTAAATCATGACAATCTAATTAAAATTAAAATAACTCCAATTGTGGAAAAAGTTAAAATGATTAAATGCAGTCTGTTTAACATAAGATTGCTTTCCTCTAAAAGTCTGCTAGTTAATGACTTGATTTGTGATAATCACATTGACTTATGTTGCCTTACAGAAACCTGGCTGCAGCAAGAGGATTATGTGAGCATTAATGAGGCAACTCCTTCAAGCTGTTTAAATTTTCACATACCCAGAAGTTCTGGGCGAGGAGGAGGAGTAGCAACAATCTTCCAGTCTGACTTACTGATTACTCCCAAAACAGTTAATACCTACAACTCTTTTGAACATTTAACCCTTAATTTCCCTGATCCAAATTTCAAGGCAAGAAAACCTCTTCTTTTTGTAACTTTGTATCGTCCACCAGGTCCTTACTCTGAATTTTTAGATGAGTTTTCAGAGTTCCTTTCTGATTTGGTATTAAATACTGACAGGGTCATCATAGTGGGAGATTTTAACATCCATGCTGACATTGAAGGTGATAGCTTAAAAGCAGTCTTTAATGCTATCTTAGACACTATTGGCTTTGTTCAAAATGTAAATAGTCTAGGGCTGCAACGACGAATCGATAAAATCGATAAAAATTGACTTTTAAAAGCATTGGCAACAAATTTCATCATCGATTAGTTGTGTCGCGCGATTAATGCGTCATCCGCCGCGCCGTCATCACTGCCTCTTGACTGAAAGATGAAGGAAAAAAAATACGGCAGAGCGAGTCAGCGCTGCAGGTGCAGTGTTGCCAACTCAGCGACTTTTCAGACCCCTCCAGCGACTATTTTTCAAAAAAGCGACTAGCGACAAATCTGGCGACTTTTTTCGTTGTCACTGGCGGCTTTGGGAGACTCTTACGTGAAAGCATGTATCATTCCTACTCTGCCGTGGGGCGCCTCCCCCACCCCAACCGCGTTTTCCCGAAGGAGTCCCTCAGCGCTGCAGTCAGAGCCTCAGCGTCCAGACTGCAAATGAAGCGCGCATGCACCGGGATTGACGGCGCAAATTGATTACAATAATTAAAACAGCCTGCACTTTGTAAAGTGAAAAAAGTGATAACATGCAACTTTTGTCAAAAGAAATTAACATGGCTCGGAACCACCATGTTTGTTTGGTTTTAAAGTGGGGAAACGTAACGTTGGTTTCTCAGGTAGCTCGTCTGATGCTTTCCTTACCTTGTTAGTAGGTTACAGACAGTGATAAGGTTGGCTACTTATTTTACTTTTAATTTCATTTGAATTAGCTTAAGCAGCGTTTATATTTTCTTTATAAATAAATTAACTTGCAAATTATGAGGACAAGTCTTTTAAAGTTTAAATCTTCTGGCAAAGATAAAGTAAAGAAGATCCTGCAATTTATGGAAGTAAAGCAGAATAAAATCCAGCAAGATCAGTAATATGTCAATTATATGCCACATTCCCATGTAAATATCTGTCTGTGGAGGATGTGTTTTTTAGCACCACTAGTTCTCTCATTTTTATTCCAAATACAATTTATAATTTGAATCACAGGGCTATTTTTATCTCTATGGTTCAGTATTTTCTCAATTAGCAACTTTAACTGCTATACTTTCCTGTCTTAAAAGGCAGAACTCTTCTAGTCTAAAAAAAACCTCATTTGTTGAAATGGGGGGACCTATTGTTTGAACCCCTTAGGGGCTTTTAAAAACAAAAATGTCTTTTTTGCGCTTTATGAAACAAAGTAGCCTATATTTTGTGGATGTACAGCTACATTTCTCATGTAAGTTTGCGTAGTTTTAACACAAACATTTATTTTTCATATTGCACCAGTACAGTTAATGAGCAACCTGTACTTGTGTGCTTGTTTGTTCTAAAATGTTTATTTTGAAATAAAGAGGTTAATATAAAAAATATTTTTTGTCCGATTCATCGATTAATCGAAAAAATAATCGTCCGATTCATCGATTTTTATAATAATCGTTAGTTGCAGCCCTAAAATAGTCCCACACATTCTCATCTTCATTCTTTGGATCTTTTGCTGACATATGGCATAGAATGTGAAGAAATAACAGTATTTCCTCACAACCCTGTCCTCTCTGTCCACTTTCTAATATCCTTCAGGATTACTTTAACAGAGTTCTCCTCCCCCAAAAGAAGGTTCAATGTTAGTAGATCATTATCAGATAGTGCAGTTATACATTTTAAAGAATCTGCTTCACTATCTGTCTCCTCTGTGTTGCTGAGCAGTGCTGCAGAGTGCAAAAGCTTAGTTTATTCCCCTTCACAGGTTGATGATTTTGTTGATGGGGTTGCTATTTCTCTGCGTATTGCCTTAGACATGAAAATGAAAACCGTTAAAAATTGAAAGCTCACTTCTTGGTTTAATGCAGAGCTGCACACTTTGAAGCAAAATGCTAGAAAACTGGAGAGAAAATATTGCTCCACAGGCCTGCGGGAGTCCTACCTAATCTGTACCTAGTTTACTGCTGTATAAGAGGACCCTTTGTAAAGCAAGAGCAGCATACTTCTCCTCATTAATAGAGGAGAATAAGAATAATCCTAGATTTCTTTTTAATACAGTTGCCAAACTCACCCAGAGCCATAGCTCTGTTGAACCGTCCATTCCACCTGCTCTTAGCAGTAATGATTTTATTAAAAATAAGATCATAAGCACTCCTCTATCCACGATTGTATCTGAGGTAGTCATGGAATCTGAACCGGGTTTAGACTGCTTTGGACCAGTTGAACTTTCAGAGCAAAATTATTGTCTTCATCTAAGCCTCAGCTTGTATGTTAGATCCAGTTCCAACCAGGTTATTTAAGGAGGTATTCCCTTTGATCTCTTCCTCCATTTTAGATGTGATTAATCTATTTCTGTTACGGGGATATGTACCTAAAGCTTTTAAGGTTGCTGTAATTAAAACTCTGCTTAAGAAACCGTCTCTTGACCCAGATGACTTGGTCAATTATAGACCTATATCCAATCTTCCTTTCTTATCCAAAATTCTTGAGAAAGTAGTTGCCAAACAAGTGTGCGATCACTAACACCATAAGTAACTTTTTGAAGAGTTTCAGTCTGGCTCAGTAATGATATTCTCATGGCCTCAGATAATGGACTTGTATCTGCGCTCGTCCTGTTGGATCTTAGTGCTGCATTTGATACAGTTGACCATAATATTATTTTAGAAAGACTTGAATATTTTGTTGAAATTAAAGGAACAGCACTAGACTGGTTTAAATCTTATCTGTCTGATCAAATTCAGTTTGTTCATGTTAATGATAGATCTTCAACATGCTCAAAGGTTACCTGTGGAGTACCACAGGGATCGGTGCTAGGACCAATTCTCTTTACTTTATACATGCTTCCAATTGGTAGAGTTATTAGACAGCATGGGATTAATTTTCACTGTTATGCTGATGATACCCAGTTATATCTGTCTATAAATCCAGATGAAGCTAACCCATTACATAGATTACAGGCATGTCTTGAAGACATAAAAACTTGGATGACTCTTAACTTGGCTAGACTATTGTAATTCTTTACTATCAGGAAGTCCACAAACTGTAGTTAAAAGCCTTCAGCTGATCCAAAATGCTGCAGTCAGAGTTCTGATGAAAATTAAAAAGAGAGATCATATCTCTCCTATCCTTGCTTCTCTTCATTGGCTTCCTGTTAAATCCAGAATAGAATTTAAAATCCTCCTTCTCACATATAAAGCCTTAAATGGCCAAGCTCCATCTTATATCAGAGATCTGATTGTTCCTTATGTTCCTAACAGAGCACTTCGCTCTCAATCTGCAGGTTTACTAGTGGTTCCTAGAATTTCTAAAAGTAGAATGGGAGGCAGATCTTTTAGTTATCAGGCTCCTCTCCTGTGGAACCAACTAGCAGTTTTAGTCCGTGAGGCAGACACCCTGTCTACTTTTAAGACTTGGCTTAAAACTTTCCTTTTTGATAAAGCTTATAGTTAGAGTGGCTCAGGTTATCCTGAGCTATCTACTAGTTATGCTGCTATAGATTTAGACTTCTGGAGGACATAGGGACCCCCATTTCATCATTCTGCTTCATTCTCTCTCTATTCTCCTATTCTGCAGAATCTGTTAGTTCAATTTCTAACGTTCTGCTCTCTCTGCTTTTTCTCATAGTAGCTTTGCCTCGTCTGTTCCTGTTTGGCTGCGCCATCCTGGAAAGAAACATCAGCTGTGCTGCTTCCATCAACACCCTTGTTTATAGATGCTGGAGATCGGCCTGTTTTCCAGTGTAGTCCTGTTTCTCTGACCGTGACTGACTGGATGTGTTCTCTTCATCCTCTGGCATGTGAGCTGACATGTGAGCTGGCTCGGAGCTCGTCTGCCTGGCTGTGTGTTTCCTGGACGGGGCTGCCTTTTACAGCTCCTTTTGTATCTCTGCTTCTGTCTCCTTAAACCCCAGTCGGCCTCGGCAGATGGCCGCTCACACTGAGTCTGGTTCTGCTGGAGGTTTCTTCCTTTTAAAAGGGTGTTTTTCCTCTCCACTGTCGCTACAAGCATGCTTAGTGTGAGGGATTGTATTTGAGTCAATGAGTCGATGCAATCAACTGGTTTTCCTTAGATAGAAAACTTTGAATCAATTTGACTGTATGATCTGGTTGAACTGTAAAGTGCCTTGAGATGACTTGTGTTGTGAATTTGGCGCTATATAAATAAACTGAACTGAATTGAATTATATATATATATCCCAGTTCATTATAATTGTATAACTTTATTTCTAATCTGTATTAATTGTTTCACCCCAATTGTCCAATTGTTCGTGTCATGCATCCTTATATTGTGTCAGGAGAGTGATAGCAGAGATGCTAGAGAAGGTGGAGAAAACAAACAGAGAAAAACTACTAGAAAACACGCTGTCACACCTGTCCGCTCTATGGTGTCCTTGTCCCATGTGCACTTATAGACATCCTTGTGCTTTTTTATGACAGACCATCTGTGCTTTTTTTTAAACTGCTCTTTTTCTAACTGGTCATCCAGGGGAATTTAAGCCCCCTGAAAACATAGCCTCTGTTATCATTCAATTCAGTTTATTTATACAGCGCCAATTCACAACTCATGTCATCTTAACCACTTTATAGAGACAATTCAGTCAGATTGGTTTAAAGTTTTCTATCTAAAGAAATCCAGCTGATTACATCGACTCATTGACTCAAAGCCAATCCATCACACCAAGCATGCTTGTAGTGACAGTAGAGAGGAAAACTCCCTTTTAACAGGAGGAAACCTCCAGCAGAACTGGGCTCATTGTTAGCGGCCATCTAGCATCAGACATACAGAAAGAAGCAAAGATACAAAATTCAATTCAATTCAGTTTATTTATATAGCGCCAAATTCACAACACATGTCATCTCAAGGCACTTTACAGTTCAACCAGATCATACAGTCAGATTGATACAAAGTTTTCTATGTATTGAAACCAGTTGATTGCATTGACTCATTGACTCAAATACAATCCCTCACACTAAGCATGCTTGTAGTGACAGTGAAGAGGAAAAACTCCCTTTTAACAGGGAAAAACCTCCAGCAGAACCAGGCTCAGTCTGAGCGGCCATCTGCCGAGGCCGACTGGGGTTCAAGGAGACGGAAGCAGAGATACAAAGCAGCTGTAAAAGGCGGCCCCGTCCAGGAAACACACAGCCAGGGAGACGAGCTCCAAGGCAGCTCCCATGTCAGAGGACGAAGGGAGCATATCCAGTCAGTCACGGTCAGAG
The DNA here is from genome assembly GCF_016077235.1 of Cyprinodon tularosa. Taxonomy (NCBI): domain Eukaryota; kingdom Metazoa; phylum Chordata; class Actinopteri; order Cyprinodontiformes; family Cyprinodontidae; genus Cyprinodon; species Cyprinodon tularosa. Next base: position 95,567 of record NW_024037973.1, on the reverse strand, counting down.
AAACAGGACCACACTGGAAAACAGGCCGATCTCCAGCATCTTTAAACAAGGGTGTTAATGGAAGCAGCACAGCTGATGTTTCTTTCCAGGATGCCGTCACAGCCAAACAGGAACAGACGAGGCAAAGCTACTCTGAGGTAAAGCAGAGAGAGCAGAACGTTAGAGATTGAACAAACAGATTCTGCAGAATAGGAGAACAGAGACAGAGTGAAGCAGAATGATGAAATGGGGGTCCCTATGTCCTCCAGAAGTCTAAGCCTATAGCAGCATAACTATAGAGATAGCTCAGGATAACCTGAGCCACTCTAACTATAAGCTTTATCAAAAAGGAAAGTTTTAAGCCTAGCCTTAAAAGTAGACAGGGTGTCTGCCTCACAGACTAAAACTGGTAGTTGGTTCCACAGGAGAGGAGCCTGATAACTAAAAGATCTGCCTCCCATTCTATTTTTTTTAGAAATTCTAGGAACCACTAGTAAACCTGCAGATTGAGAGCAAAGTGCTCTGTTAGGAACATAAGGAACAATCAGATCTCTGATATAAGATGGAGCTTGGCCATTTAAGGCTTTATATGTGAGAAGGAGGATTTTAAATTCTATTCTGGATTTAACAGGAAGCCAATGAAGAGAAACCAGGATAGGAGAGATGTGATCTCTCTTTTTAATTTTCATCAGAACTCTGGCTGCAGCATTTTGGATCAGCTGAAGGCTTTTAACTACAGTTTGTGGACTTCCTGATAGTAAAGAATTACAATAGTCCAGCCTTGAAGCAACAAATGCATGGACTAGTTTCTCAGCATCACCCCTGGACAGGAGATTTCTAATTTTTGCAATGTTCCTCAGATGAATGAAATTCTAGAAACCTCTTTGATATGGGATTTAAATGACAGGTCCTGATCGAAAATAACACCAAGATTTTTTACTTTATTATCTGAAATCAGTTTAATCCCATCCAAATGAAGTGACTGACTAATCAGCTTCTTTTTCAGAGACTCTGGTCCAAAGACTATAACTTCTGTTTTGTCTGCATTCAGAAGCAGAAAGTTAAGAGTCATCCAGGTTTTTATGTCTTCAAGGCATGCCTGTAATCTATGTAATGGGTTAGCTTCATCTGGATTTATAGACAGATATAGCTGGGTATCATCAGCATAACAGTGAAAATTAATCCCATGCTGTCTAATAACTCTACCAATTGGGAGCATGTATAAAGTGAGGAGAATTGGTCCTAGCACCGATCCCTATGGTACTCCGCAGGTAACCTTTGAGCATGTTGAATTTGATCAGATAGATAAGATTTAAACCAGTCTAGTGCTGTTCCTTTAATTCCAACAAAATATTCAAGTCTTTCTAAAAGAATATTATGGTCAACCGTAGGGGTGTGCAAAATAATCGTGATGATGATGCATCGTGATTCTAATTTTCGTGATCTACTGCACCGATTCTTGATGTCAAGAATCGATTATTAATTTAAAAAAATGAATAAATAAAATTGCATGAATGGTTGGTGAACATCAGCCAAAAACAAGTGTAATACAACTTCCAGTCCAGTAGATGTCGCTGCAAATGTGTTGACGCACGCTGCCTTGTGTCACAAGCATTTCCAGCCGTGGGATACTGTGCCGAGTCATTCAAAAACAAAACATGGAGGAGAAAATATTGCAATGCATCGCAATAATTCAAGTATCGTGATGCATCGTGATAGAATTGCATCGTGGCCTGTGAATCGTGATTCGAATCGAATCGTGACTTCTTTGGCAATACCCACCCCTAGTCAACCGTATCAAATGCAGCACTGAGATCCAACATGACGAGCACAGATACAAGTCCATTATCTGAGGCCATGAGAATATCATTAGCGACTTTCACCAGAGCTGTTTCAGTGCTATGATGAGCTCTAAAGCCAGACTGAAACTCTTCAAAAAGTTCATTATGGTGTAAGTGATCGCAAACTTGTTTGGCAGCTACTTTCTCAAAAATTTTAGATAAGAAAGGAAGATTGGATATAGGTCTATAATTGACCAAGTCATCTGGGTCAAGAGACGGTTTCTTAAGCAAAGATTTAATTACTTTAAAAGCTTTAGGTACATATCCCTGTAACAGAGATAGATTAATCACATCTAAAATGGAGGAGGAGATAAAAGGGAGTTGAAGTTGAAGGCTTAGATGAAGACAATAATTTTGCTAATTCAGTAGGGCTGCAACTAACGATTATTTTAAAAATCGATGAATCGGACGATTATTTTTTCGATTAATCGATGAATGGGACAAAAAATATTTTTTATAATAACCCCTTAATTCCAAAATAAACATTTTAGACAGAACAAACAAGCACACAAGTACAGGTTGTGCATTAACTGTACTGGTGCAATATGAAAAATAAATGTTTGTGTTAAAACTACGCAAACTTACATGAGAAATCTAGCTGTACATCCACAAAATATAGGCTACTTTGCTTCATAAAGCGCAAAAAAGACATTTTTGTTTTTAAAAGCCCCTAAGGGGTTCAAACAATAGGTCCCCCCATTTCATCAAATTTTTTTTTAGACTAGAAGAGTTCTGCCTTTTAAGACAGGAAAGTATAGCAGTTAAAGTTGCTACTTGAGAAAATACTTAACCATAGAGATAAAAATAGCCCTGTGATTCAAATTATAAATTGTATTTGGAATAAAAATTAGAGAACTAGGGGTTGTAAAAAAACACATCCTCCAAAGACAGATATTTACATGGGAATGTGGCATATAATTAATTGACATATTACTGATAAATTTGAATGATCTTCTTTACTTTATCTTTGCCAGAAGATTTAAACTTTAAAAGCCTTGCCCTCATAATTTGCAAGTTAATTTATTTATAAAGGCTATTTAAATTATTGTGATCAATTTGCGCCATCAATCCCGGCGCATGCACGCTTCATTTGCAGTCTGGACGCTGAGGGTAAACATCCTGCCGCTCTGACTGCAGCGCTGAGAGGGACTCCTGCGGGAGCGGGAGAACGGGGTTGGGATGGGGGGGGCACCTCACGACAGCAGCTGCTGCTGGAGGACAAGAGTAGGAACGATACATGCTTTCACGTAAGAGTCTCCAAAAGCCGCCAGTAACACCGTAAAAAGTCGGCAGATTTGTCGCTAGTCGCTTTTTTGAAAAATAGTCGCTGGAGGGGTCTGAAAAGTCGCTAAATATAGCGACAAAGTCGCTGAGTTGACAACACTGCGCACCTGCAGCGCTGGCTCGCTCTGCCGTAATTTTTTTTCTTCCTCCGTTTCAGTCAAGTGGCAGTGATGACGGCGGCGGCGGATGACACATTAATCGCGCGACACAACTAATCGATGATGAAATCCGTTGCCAACGCTTTTAAAAGTCGATTTTTAGCGATTTTATCGATTCGTTGTTGCAGCCCTATAATTCCGTAAGTTCAATTGGATCAAAGCAGTCTAAACCCGGTTCAAATTCCATGACTGCCTCAGGTACAATCGCGGATAGAGGAGTGCTAATGATCTTATTTTTAATAAGATCAATCTTATTTATAAAGAATCCCATAAAATCATTGCTGCTAAGAGCAGGTGGAAGGGACGGTTCAACAGAGCTATGGCTCTGGGTGAGTTTAGCAACTGTATTAAAAAGAAATCTAGGATTATTCTTATTCTCCTCTATTAATGAGAAGTATGCTGCTCTTGCTTTACAAAGGGTCCTCTTATACAGCAGTAAACTATTTTTCCAGACTAGGAAGGACTCCCGCAGGCCTGTGGAGCGATATTTTCTCTCCAGTTTCCTAGCATTTTGCTTCAAAGTACGCAGCTCTGCATTAAACCAAGGAGCAAGCTTTCTATTTTTAACGGTTTTCATTTTCAAAGGAGCTGCGTTGTCTAAGGCAGTACGCAGAGAACTAGCAACCCCATCAACAAAATCATCAACCTGTGAGGGGGAATAAACTAAGCTTTTGCACTCTGCAGCACTGTTCAGCGACACAGAGGAGAGAGAAAGTGAAGCAGATTCTTTAAAATGTATAACTGCACTGTTAGAGTGATAATTATAAAATTATTGTGTGGACATATGAAACATTGAAAGAAAGAAGATGCTACATTTGTATCCTGTGATTCAACCAGAAGGGTCATAAACTTTTATGACCTCCAGTAGGTCATAAGGCAGAATAACACGGTTGTGTGACTTCCATCCAGCCAGTTGGTCAATTCACATCTTATTACCTGCATCCTCCCAGATAAACATTACTGGGTCTTCTGTTTTAGGCCCGCCTGTTTGATGTTGTAAACTCTTAATAAAAGGCTTTGCCATGAAGGGATCTGTGTGAGAAGGTGCTGGTTTTCCGAGCCAGCAGCTTCTCTCCGCTCTGCAGACGCTGACGTCACAAAACCCTGTCTCTGTGTTGATTATTTCCTTTTAATCTTTTAAACTCACATTTCTCTGGATTAAAACCCAACATACACTATCTGATAAAGATCTACTAAAATTGAACCTTCTTTTGGGGGAGGAGAACTCTGTTAAAGTAATCGTGAAGGTTTATTAGAAAGTGGTCAGAGAGGACAGGGTTGTGGGGAAATACTATTATTTATTCACATTCTATGCCATATGTTAGCACAAGATCCAAAGTATGAAGATGAGAATGTGTGGGACTATTCACATTTTGAACAAAGCCAATAGTGTCTAAGATAGGATTAAAGACTGCTTTTAAGCTATCACCTTCAATGTCAGCATGGATGTTAAAATCTCCCACTATGATGACCCTGTCAGTTTGTAATACCAAATCAGAAAGGAACTCTGAAAACTCATCTAAAAATTCAGAGTAAGGACCTGGTGGACGATACAAAGTTACAAAAAGAAGAGGTTTTCTTGCTTTGAAATTTGGATCAGGGAAATTAAGGCTTAAATGTTCAAAAGAGTTGTAGGTATTAACTGTTTTGGGAGTAATCAGTAAGTCAGACTGGAAGATTGTTGCTACTCCTCCTCCTCGCCCAGAACTTCTGGGTATGTGAAAATTTAAATAGCTTGAAGGAGTTGCCTCATTTATGCTCACATAATCCTCTTGCTGCAGCCAGGTTTCTGTAAAGCAATACAAGTCAATGTGATTATCACAAATCAAGTCATTAACTAGTAGACTTTTAGAGGAAAGCGATCTTATGTTAAACAGACCACATTTAATAGTATAAACTTTTTCCCCAATTGGAGTTACTTTGATTTTAATTAGATTATCATGATTTACTCTTTTGGGAATATTTGCTAATTTATTAGAGTTTGGTCGTGGGCAAGACACTGTCTGGATGGAGTAAAGAGTGGGTAACGGTAGAGAAGCTATAGAGATGTGTGTTAAACTACAACTCTGCTTCCTGGTCTGCACCCTGGGTGGTCAGGGTTTTGGAGGACTAATAAATGTGGCCAGGATTCCTAGAAAGAAAAGCTGCACCATCCAAAGTGCGATGGATGCCGTCTCTCCGAATCAGACCAGGCTTTCCCCAAAAGGATTGCCAATTATTAATGTAGCCCACATTGTTTTCAGGACACCACCTAGACAACCAGCGGTTGAATGACGACATGCGGCTAAACATGTCATCACTGGTCAGATCAGGGAGGGGACCAGAGAAAATTACGGAGTCCGACATTTTTTTGGCAAACTAACACACCATAGCAACACTAATTTTAGTGACCTCGGATCGGCGTAACCGGGTGTCATTACCACCAGCGTGAATAACAATCTTACTGTATTTAACCTTATCCTTAGCCAGTAGTTTCAGGTAGGATTTGATGTCGCCTTTTCTGACCCCCGGCAAACATTTGACTATGGTCCCTGGTGTCTCTAATGCCACGTTTCTGACTATGGACCAAAAGTTGGCCCATTCCCGGAAATACAGTCAGACGAGCTCTAAACCAGTTCCCACGCCAGAGGATGAAATGTAGCACATACAGTTAGTCACAGTACCAGAAACAGGACAGCAATGAAAAACAGGCCCATCTCCAACATCTATAAACAAAGGTGTTGATGGCAGCAGCACAGCTGATATTTCTCTCTAGGATGGAGTCACAGCCAAACAGGAACAGACCACACGAAGCTGTTATGATGAGAAAAATTCAGAGAGGTTGTACTGGACCTGGGCAAAAACTCGATTCCAGAAATGTATGCAAATCTTTTGTTGCGGGTAGTTTTAAATAAGTGTAATCTTTTTTTTTTTCTTTTTTTTTATATGTAGCAGCACATTTTAGGCTCCCCAGTGTTTCATTGGCTGCAGTGTTACTCTCAGGTTGTAGTTTGCCAAGCGACAGTTTAACACAAAACGTGAAAGGTTATAACTACAAGTGAGAAGTTTGTTCTCAAAAAAGGAATAAAATTATCCGTTGTTAGGAACTGCAGGGCTTAAAGTTCTCCAGCATAGTGGCAGATTTGCGGCTTGTGTCAGCTGTGGTTGTATTAGAAGAAATGGGATTGTGTTTTGAAATACATATTTTAAAACCATCAGAAAATGCTCCAGATAGTTAACAAGCTAGCTGTTAACTGATGCAGGGCTGCCGATATCACATCACGGTGGTGATCTGAAAAGGGGTCCCTATGTCCTCCAGCAGTCTAAGCCTATAGCAGCAAACCTATTGAGATAGCTCTGGATAACCTGAGCCACTCTAACTATAAGCTTTTTTTAAAAAAAAGGAAAGTTTTAAGCATTGGCTTAAGAGTAGCTATGGTGTCTCCCTTATAGAGCCTGATTACTAAAATATCTGCCTCCCATTCTATTTTTAGAGCCAAAAGTAAACCTGCAAATTGAGAGCCAAGTGCTCTGTTAGGAACATAAGGAACAATCATATCACATATTTTAGATGGAACTTGGTTAATTATAGCTTTATATGTGATAAGGAGCTATTTAAATTCTTAACAGGAAGCAAATGAAGAGAAACTAGAATAGGAGAGATAAGGTGTCTGTTTTTAATTTTCATCCAGACTCTGACTGCAGCATTTTGGATCAGCTGAAGACTTTTTACTACAGTTTGTGGACTTCCTGACTGTAAAGAACTGCAATAGTCCAGCCTTGAAGTAACAAATGCATGGACTAGTTTCTCAGCATCACCCCTGGACAAGATATTTCTCTGAAGATAAAAGAAGGAAATTCAAAAAACCTCTATGATATGGGATTAAAATGGCCTGTCCTTCTCAATATCACTAAATATGACTGTATTATCTGAGATCAATTTAATTCCATCCAAATGAAGTGACTGACTAATCATCTTCTTTTTCAAAGACTATAACTTCAGTTTTGTCTGCATTCAGGAGCAGAGAGTTAAGAGTCATCCAGGTTTTTATGTCTTCAAGGTGTTGTGATATCCTGCAGATAATTAATAAATGATTAAAGGAATAGTACACCCAAAAAATGATTAGCCTTCATTTTCTACTCACCCCCATGCTGAACAACACTCTGGAGTACTTTGTGATATCTCAAATGCATCTGGAGATCTGGGAGGCTTCTTGCTGTCTGCTGACATTCAAATAATGGAGGTCTATGGTGACCGAGGCAGAAAGGTCCATAAAAGTCCACAAAAAACGTGTCAATATTCCTCCATACTGCTCGTCCAATGTATTCCAAGTGTCCTGAGTGGGTAGCATCCAGAATTTACTCGAAACGAAGTCATTTAGAATGTTTTTAGAGCATAAACAGTAGTGTATAGGATTTCCTGAAAGCGCGCACATGCGCGGTCACGACGCTACGGAAGCCGGCAGACCAAGCCAGATGAAAGTGCGCATTCAGCGTCTGCTCTGCCAGTAATGCAAGCGTAGAAGAAGAAATGTGCTGTTTACCTGTGCAAAGAAAGAAACAACGAAAGAAAAATGTCTGAGGACTTCAGTGTTGAGGAAGAGCATGAGTTCTTTGCCGAGCTGAATGCGCTGGTTTGGTCTGCCGGCTTCCGTAGCGTCGTGAGCGCGCATGGGGGCGCTTTCAGGAAATCCTATACACTACTGTTTATGCTCTAAAAACATTCTAAATGACTTCGTTTCGAGTAAATTCTGGATGCTACTCACTCAGGACACTTGGAATACATTGGAAGAGCAGTATGGAGGAATATTGACACGTTTTTTGTGGACTTTTATGGACCTTTCTGTCTCGGTCACCATAGACCTCCATTATTGGAATGTCAGCAGACAGCAAGAAGCCTCCCAGATCTCCAGATGCATTTGAGATATCAAAAAAGTACTCCAGAGTGTTGTTCAGCATGGGGGTGAGTAGAAAATGAAGGCTAATCATGTTTTGGGTGTACTATTCCTTTAAGTAGAACTAGAGTTATAGTTAATTATTTAACCTGTTCAAAATCGGAGGTGATATCAATTTAGTGTTCTTAGTTGAATAATTGTAGCTTTAATTTGCTTACTTACCCTGGTTTGTGGTTTTCGACTCTGGAGGGACCGCCTGTTAAAATCTAGGTATCAACACCAATCTAGTGACACAGGCTAGGTTATTAGCAGAGCTATTAATTATCAATAAGATAACCTTTTTATCTCTGTTTATTCGCAGTATTACCAAAGGGGGGTGGATCTGAGTGATGAATCGTCCGCTATATGAAATACAGAACCACTACAAGTTAAACAATGACGTCTTTATTCTAATAATTCAGGATTACAGAAATCGAATATCTATGCAAAGACTACATGCTATTAGAAAATAAACACGAGGTAGATTAAATGTCCAGGTTAAACCAGGATGGGGGTTGTGGTATGTTTGGCATGGTCTACCGTGTCACGGATCTGATCTCCTCGTTATCGTCCTTCACCCACTTGAGGCGGCAGTTTAATATGTTTCCGGTACATGTCCCATGGATCGAGCCGGACGAACACCCTTTGTGTATGGAGTTTACAGTGTGTGATGAGCAGTCCAGGTGTGTCTTGGAGAGCGGTGCCGGTTGGAGGTCCTATCTCTATTAGGCTGGATGGTTGGCCAACGGCTGATCCCAGAAGAAAGCTGATTACCCAGAGAGACCCAAATTATGATGGAATGTGTACCAGTTATATCCTTTGGCCCTACTTAATTATGCAGAACCTCGGCCTCATGCATAATTTTCCTCCCCAGTAGCAGTGTCGCGTCCTGTTCTTTGGGAGGAAGGTCTGATGTAAGGTTTTATTTGGTTCGCATTAGGGATGGAACGGTTTATAAAAAGCCTACGAAACGTTCGGTTCGACTGTCTCGGTTCGGTTCGCGTGTGTTGCGTTCGGTTCATGCGCTACTCCTTCTTTTCATAGGCGAAGCGTTTACACTCCAGAGCAGAAGGTGGCGGTACTGTGACCAAAGCCAACCACCAGTAGTAAAGAAGAAGAAGAAGCCAAGCAGCGTAGCCGGGTGTAGCAGAAAAAAATCAGTTGTTGTGGAGAATTGTATGGCGAGTGGGAAAAAACAGGAGCTGGAAGACGCGCCAGCAGCACTGTATAGGTCTGCTGTATGGGCTCACTTTGCATTTAGAGAGACCTACGATGACGGCGGAAAGAAAGTTGTGGATAAAAGTGCAACAGTGTGCAACACGTTTTGTTTATGCTAACAGCAACATGACCAACATGTCAGGCTAACCCCGAAATTCCACATACTCCATGAGCGCTCCAGACTGCCTGCACAAAGCAAAGCCTACAGCCTCCGCTGTGGCTCCCGTCCGCTCCGCTCTGAGTTCCTTGGAGATTGTAGAGAGCATGTGCAAGATGATTAAATTCAAAACAGCAAAACATGCGGAAATGATCCAGGGTTTCCGCGGATCATTAAAAATAATTACAATACATTAATTTTTTGGATTTTTTCATTCATTTCATAAATTTTTATGGGATTTCGGTGTAGCAATCAACATATACCGAACCGAACCAAAAACCGTGACCACGAAAACCGTGAACCGAACCGAACCGTGGATTTTATGAACCGTTCCACCCCTACTTCACATAGACCCATTTATATTCAGGTTGCTGTCTGGGTTTTGAGGTCCTTATTCTATATGCCACTGGTGAGAGTTTTCCCACGATCTTGATTGGACCAGCCCATCGTGGAAGGAACTTTTTGGCTCGACCGGATGGTTGAGCAAACCTGAAATAGAAAATGTTGTCTCCCACTTCATACTTCGTGTGTGTAGCTTTCCAGTCACAGTAGGCGTAGTAGGGCGACAGTGGCGTCGGATGTAGGAGTTTGCCCTGAAATCAAAGGATTGACAGTTCAAGCCTCTGACTTCCAGTGTCGTCGTATCCTTGGGCATGACACTTCACCTGCATTGTCTAATAGGGGTGTAAAAAATAATCGTTTTGTATCGATGCATCGATCCAAAAGCCGACGATCCGATGCATCGACACGTCCGCAAGATAATCGATTCATGTTTTTTTTTCCTCCGGTCTATTTTTATCCATTTGCTCCTGGGCGTAATTCTCCCTCCCGTGCTGCGGTGCCGCTAAACCCATTTTGCCCTCCTACCTCGCTTCCTGGTTATACTCTTACAGCAGTTTGTTGCAGCAAGCTTCACACAGACATTTTTAAATTATGCTCAGTATTGAAGCGTGGTCTGAGCTACACACTGTGGGTCTAGATACGGCCGAGGCGGTGAGGAAGTGGGGGCGAGTTTAGTCCGACGACGAAGGGACATGAGGGCAAAAAGAGCGGAGATTCAGCTGGAAAAAGGGTCCCAGCGGTCTCACGCACCTCGCTCTTCTAGCGGGTCAAACTTCACGAGTTGTTTTCCGCAATTTCGGTCATGAAAACAAAACAAGCTGGCCTCCTGTCTGCTGCACTGTTTGCGGTCAGCTGCAATCTGGGAGAGGAGCAGCGGAGCGTCTCTCAAGGGGGCGGTGACGTCAACACTCTGAAGCCTTCTTCTTCTTCTTTTTTTTTTAATGGCAGTTGGCAAACAATTTATAGGTGCATTACCGCCACCTTCCAGAATGGAGTATGGACCAGACAAACTATTATATTCTCCCTAAAATACCCGTTCTTCTTAGAAAATTAAAAATACTACCAAAACCTACATCCCCAGATGACCTTTGAAACAATTCCCTTATATGTAGTTTATTTTTATTCCTGTCTAACTCTCTAAGCAACATCTCTCTTTCCTGAGTATATTTATTACATTCTAAAAAAATATGTTGGACAGTTTCTCTGGAGCCGAGGTATTGCATTGAACTCATTACACTGATATTGTGCAGTATTTTTGCAGTATTTTTTGATGCAACTTTTCTACTTCTGTTATTTGCTGTTGTTTCTAAAGAAAATGCATAATGATATTACAGCTTTCATTGATTTATTTCAAACTTGAAACTTTGTTTAGCCTGTAAGGTGTAAAAAAAATAATAATAATAAAAAAAAAAGATCGATTAATCGATTAATCGAATCGAATCGAATCGTGGTGTATTCTTGAGTATCGAAAATAATCGAATCGTTGGGTCAGGAAATCGATACTGAATCGAATCGCCATGATGGATGTGATATACACCCCTATTGTCTACTGATGGTGGTCAGTGGCGCCAGTGTACAGCAGTCCCGCTTCTGTCAGCGAGCCCCAGGGCAGCTGTGGCTACAAAGTAGCTTGCCACCATCAGTGTGTGAGTGTGTGCGTGAATGGGTGAATGACTGAATGTAGAATGTAGTGTAAAGTGCTTTGGTCAAGTCTCCTGACTTGAAAAAGTGCTATATAAGTACAGGCCATTTAGGCCTTGGCTCCTTCCACGCTGGCCTCTAATTTCTTTTGGGCCCATGCGAATGTTGCTCTGAGATTATCTTTTAGATCAGAGACGTATTGATGTGCTGTATAGGCAGTCATGACGCTAACATCCTCTGGCTGATAGATAAGGTGTAGCGGAAGATTAATTTGCCTGCCTGTCATCATCTCAAATGGTGTGACGCCTGTGGATGTCTGTGGTGTATAGGGGTGTGCAAAATAATCGCCATGACGATGCATCGCGATTCTAATTATTGTGATCTATTGCATCGATTCTTGCCATCAAGAATCGATTCTCAATTTAAAAAAATGAACAAAATACATGAATGGTTGAGGCACATCAGCCAAACCAAGTGAAATACAACTTCCAGTCCAGCAGATGTTGCTGCGGATGTGTTGACGCCCGCTGCCTTGTGTCACTAGGATTTCTGGCCCTGGGATACTGCAACGAGTCATATGAGATAAAACATGGAGGACACTATGAAAATTCGCCCCGCGGTTCCATCACATTTCAAGTCAGATGCTTGGATGCATTTTGGCTTTAAAAACAAAGAAGGTAAAAATGAAATTGAGATGATGCACGTCATTTGCAAAAGGGGAAATATACATTTGAATCTTTTTGTTTAATTGGTTTAAAGGACCACTGAGGCCATGTAAACGGCACTGATTATCCTTATTTTGTTATTTTAAGTTTTATGAATCCTAAGATCTTTTTGTCAGCGTGTCCACGCCGGTAATAGTAATATTTCTGTCCAGGATTTGTTTTCATGGCAACACCTCCAAAAGTCATTTCAATAAATACAGTTACTTTCAGTTATGTATCAAATGAAGACACTATCCAGATCATACCCAGCCAGTCAGCCACTGGTAAGGGCTGTATCCCTTTCTTACAGTCTTTAGCATGGCTGTCAATGTATTTCTCCAGCATGTTAACCACCATGGGGTTCATTCTCTCTACTTGTCCTGATGATTGGGGATGATAGGAGATATGAAACCTGACAGTCAAGGGGGTGGGCCGGTTGAAACTGGCAGCAGGTCAGGCAACTCTTTACATACACCTGTGTGTCGTTTGCCATTGAAGTCCAATAGCCTCCGGTTGAAGTGTGTGTAGAGTTGCTTTGTAGCCTCTGTGTTCTGCTATAGGCAAATCATGCGCATGAGCAAACATGATCCCCCTGTGATTAGTTGGAACGACCCATCGGAGTGGGCGATGTTCATCTTTGGAGTAGACCAGTAACCCTTTTTCTATTTTTAAGCGGGGTAAGCTATGACGGAATGCCTTTAGCTGTTTTGATTTGCCAGCTGGTAATGTCCTTTGTCCAGGTGGTGGACCATTGGATACCAGCTCCAGGATGGCATGCAGGATCGGGTCCTGGTCCTTCATGGTGCACAGGTCCTGGTCTTTCGGTTTGCGTCCAAGGCAGAGCATTTCTTTAGAGTATTTGAGTTCACCTTGGTTAGTTTTTACCCATCGTCGCGTCACAGCGCAAACTGCGTGGTTTTCAACGGGGTTTGCCCATTCTTCATGAAACTCCCAGGGGGTTCCACTTTCTGCTCCCAGCCTGGCGAGGCAGTCTGCCTCATCGTTTCCGTCCTTATCTTGGCCCAGGGTGCGAGAGTGTCCTTTGACCTTTTTCCAATAGATGGTTATGTCATTATCTGTGGTGAGTCGTTCGTATGCTAGGAATAGATTTGAGTGCTTGACTTCTTTGTTTCTAGCATTTTTCATTCCGTTAGATTTCCAAACTGGTAGGTGGGAGATGAAACTAAGCCTAGCTTAGTTGGAGTCAGAGCAGATCACCAGCTGTCTCAGGTTCAAGGCAGCTTCTTGTTGGATCATGATGAGGATCACCGCGACTTCAGCATATTGGCTTGTTTTAGCTCCCAACCGGTAGTGGTTTGGTTCGGCGGATTCAAGCCCCATCCAACCGATACCTACCCCAGCTCGGAGTTGGTGTTCATGCATGAACGCACAGCCATCTGTGTACGCCCTGGCGAGCCCTTTGCATATGTTTTCATCATAATAGCGGTGGATGGAGAGCATTGTTCCCACAGCTGTGGGAATGTCAGGTTTGGGCAGAGGTGTACCGCACTCGCAGTGGTTACATCCAGCTAGCCCTTGTCCCAGTGCCATCCGGTTGTTTTGACCATACCTTACCTCAATGTCGTAGCCTTGTAGCGCCATCATCCATGTTGCGATCAGGCTGTTTGACACTCTTCCTTCTCTCAAACGCTGACTATTAAGGAAGGTAATTGGATGGTGACTTGTAGCTGCTGAAGTGTTCCACCGCAGACACCCGTTTCTGCTTCATCCACTGGAAAGCCTGTCCCTGTGGTTCTCCCCAATGGAATGGAATGTCTAATTCGGAATGTAATAACTCGGTAAAGGTCGAGCCATGTCCACATAGTCTTCGATAAACTGACGGGAGTAGTTGCAGACCCCGAGGAAGCTCCGGAGTTCGGAGGTTGGTCGGGGCTTCTATGTTTTGGATGGCCCTGATTCTGTTGGCTACGGGCTCAATGCAGTTTGGCCCAACCGTGAGCCCTAAATAGTCCACCTTCTTCCTCTACCACTGACCCTTGCTCAAAGCTAACTTGGCTCCTGCGGTGGCTAACTTGCCAAAGACGTGTCGGATTTCTTCAAGATGTTCTTTGAAAATCCTGCTCCTCATTAGGATGTTGTCGACATAAATGAGGTTCCCTTGTTCTGTGGCATCGGACATTGTTTTATGAAGGAAGCTATTGAACTCAGCTGTAGAGTTGGAGTATCCGAAAGGACATCTGTTCCAAGTATACTGCCGGTTCCCGAAGGAGAACGCCAATTTATACTGGTCAGCCAGATCCACCTTCATTATCCAAAAGCCATTAGCCACGTCTATGGTTGAGAAGAACGGACGAACCCCTTTTACTTTTGCTAGTTCCTGGTCTAGGTTGATCATGGGCAAGTGCGAAAGTAATACCTGCTTGTTCAACTTATGGTAATCAATGGTTGAGGCGCCATTTTCCAGCCTGTTTAACACCGGCCAGATAGGGGAGTTGTAGGTGGAATTACTTTCCCGAATGATGTTCTTCTCTAACGGTTTATTGAGAATCTCTTGGATTGAGTCATAAGCAGCTAGAGGAATCTTAAACTGACGCACAAAGGTTGGGGGAGCATTTGGTTTGTGGGAATGCGGACCGTATGCAAATCTGTAACCCCATAATCATCCAGTCCCTAGATAAGATGGACTGGAACTCATAGAAGAGGTCCCTGAGCGCCGCTTTTTGGGCCTCAGTGGACAGTGCGTCGGCCTTCTCTAGTTGCTGTCTTACTTCTTCTTTGAACCCTGGGTATGGTTCGACTTTCCGGTTCTGCCTTCAGATTCTGTTTGGCTGTCTTCTGTGGAGCTGGCTTCTAGCGCGTGCACTACTAAGTTAACTTCAGCTTCAAGAGTGGTGCCAAACAGGGATCTGACAGGCAACCCCCCTCCCCCTAATCTTTGAGGGGAAAGTAGAGACGCTGTCTGAGAAGTCCTGTGTAGTGATCAGGGATGAAGGCAATTCCCCAATGATGGGAACACTCAGCTCGGAAGTCGTGAAAGGAGCTATCGATTAGCATCCCGAGGGGTTTTTAGCGACTTTTAGTCGGATCGGGACCACAGTTGGGTTTTCGACTAAAAGATAGGTTGAACGATTGTTCAACTCATGCAAGGGGTTTCCCCGGACCAATAGGTTCAGTTGGAGAAAGTGAGGCAGAGGTTGGAAATGGACCCGGGGGTTCTCCATTTCCTGACCTTTTTAATGATAGCTAGCCTGACTGGGACACTGGTAGTATACGCTGGTATCAGCATGTCTGTTTCACACGCAACCTGGCAGGCTTGGGGAATGGTTTGCCCTGACCTCGTGACCTTGGGTTTTTCAAGGAAGGAACAGGGTGGTGTTCGGACCCGGGCCCACAAGACCTGGTTGCATGTGTCAAGTTGTACCCCTAGTCGCACCAGGAGGTCGGCGCCAATCAGAACCAGGGTGAGTGGATGTTCCACGATGCTAAAGGTATGTGATATGTGTTTGGATCCGAATGTTTACCTTAAGCATACATACCCCGGTAGCCTTCAAGAGTCGGTGGGGCCAATCGTCTGAAAGTAGATGGTGGCATTGTCTTACTTCAACCTGGTTAGGGTTTACCTGGCACAAAGAAATGTACAATCCTCTGCTATGGCTGACTTTTCCAACTATAGGGCCAAAACCGCACTTGGTGGGAAAACATCTTCCAAGTGAAGACCTTCAGTCACTCTGGGATTAAAGGGTTCATTGTCGGAAGGTGTAAGAGTGCAGACTCTTCTCTCTGTTTAGAAGGTGTACTAATACTTCATGTATGGAAGTCACATTTTTTATTTGTTCAGGTATGTTATTGTTCTTTCTTTTTACAGACCCATGTTATTTTTTCAGAGCATCTAGAGGTTTATATGTATGCTGTATTTCATTTTTCTAATGGAGGCAAAACAGAAATATAAGGTAGTTACCCTCAATGTTTACACAACCCCATTAAAAGAACGTAAATTCCTGCTAAAATGAAGAGAGAAAAACAAGATATAATTTTTTGGCAAGAAACTCACCTTTCTTCAACTGAGCATGAAAAATTACGTAAGATGGGGTTTACAAACCTGTATTATTCTTCAAATATTAAAGGTAAATCTAGAGGAGTAGCTATATTATTGTCAAACAAAGTAAATTTCCAATTCTCCAAACAAATAAGCGACAAAGAAGGACGTTATATACTGGTTAAAGGACACATAGACCATAAGGAAGTTACCCTGTTTAATATTTATAGACCACCTGGAAATTATAAAAATTTTTATTAAGAAAATGTTTGACTTAATTGCAACAGAAACTTCAGGGGTGCTAATATGTGGAGGAGACTGGAACATTCACCTAAATCCTTTTCTGGATACATCTAGTAAAATAAAAAAGACCCAATCTGAGGCAAAATATGTTAAAAAAATTGCTAAAGGAATCAGGATTAATAGATTTATGGAGGAAGCTACACCCACTGGATAGAAAATTTACCTTTTTTTCTCACTCTCATTGCATGTACTCAAGATTGGATTATTTCTTTATGTCAAACTTTGATAGGTACAAAATAGTAAATTGTGATATAGGGGTTACAGATATTTCCAATCATGCAGGGGTATACTTGACGCTACATTTAGATAATGCTCGTAAAGCAACCCTGTGGAGGCTCAATAGTAGTTTATTGAATGATGTTAAATTTGATAACTTTGTAGGAAAAGAATTCAAAGAATACATGGAACACAATAACAAGAATGATGTTTCTCCAAGTATTTTATGGGACACAGCAAAAGCTGTTCTTAATTATGTGGTCTTCTTATAAGAAAAAGGAAAAACAGAGTTGTATAAAAAACCTTACTATGAAACTAATATCTTTAGAAACAAAGCACATGGAAGATAGTAACAATGAGGCCATGTCGGAAATCAAAGAAACAAGAGAGGTTCTAAACAAGTTGTATGAAGATCAGATAGAGAGAAAAGCTAAATTTATTAAACAGAATTACTATGAAAACGGTCCTAAATCTAAGAAATTCCTTGCTTGGAGGAAACGTAAACAGCAGGCTGACAGATTTATACAGAAAGTTAAAAATCCAGCGGACAATAAGACGTATCATAATCTGGCAGATATTAAGAAATCCTTTGTAGCATACTATACCCAGTTGTATACACAGCCCCACGCAACAAACTTGCAGGATGTAAATGCATTCCTCTCTTCACTAGATTTACCATCGATAGGAACAGAACAAAATGCGAAATTAACACAAACAATAACTGAGGAGGAGATCAATAAACCTATTTCAAAACTGACAGGGAATAAGATGGCAGGTGAGGATGGCTACCCGGCAGAGTGGTATAAACACTTTAGAAAGCTATTGACTCCACTGCTTAAGGATTGCTTTAATCATGTACTTAAAGGGGGGGAGATACCACCATCCTGGAAACGAGCCGTCATCTCAATAATTCCCAAACTGGCTAAGGATAAAACAGAATGTGGTTCTTACAGACCAATATCAGTTTTAAACATTGATTACAGGATATTTACAACAATTATTGCTAAGAGGTTGGACTTCATAATTCCAGACTTAACAGATACGGATCAGACAGGATTTGTTAGAAATAGGCAAACACATGACAATCTGAGGAGAGCCCTTCATCTCGTAGACCAAATGAAAAACACAGAATCAATAGCTGTTAGTCTTGATGCCGAAAAGGCGTTTGATTCAGTTTGTTGGAATTATCTTTACTTAGTTTTGGAGAGATTTGGCTTTAATAATCAAATTATCAGATGCTTACAGTCTCTATATAATTTGCCTTCAGCAAGAATTAAAATAAATGGTGACTTATCAGACACAGTATTATTGAACAGGGGTTGTCGACAAGGGTGCCCTCTCAGTCCAAGCCTCTTTGCGCTTTTAATTGAGCCACTAGCGCAGGCTATTAGAGAACACAAAGACATTTCAGGTATAACTATTGGCGATACTGAACACAAAGTATTTTTGTATGCGGATGATGTGCTTCTAACACTATCTAACCCGGAAGTCAGTTCACACCACCTTCTGCCCTTACTTAATACATTTAGCACTTATTCAGGGTACAAATTAAATATACAGAAGACCCAAAGTATTTCATTTAATTATCAGCCATCACAAGATATAAAAAAAAAAATATAGAAGTTCAACTGGGAGAATACTTGTATAAAATATTTAGGAGTTCAAATACCCAAAGATTTATCTACCCTATATGAACATAATTGTCTCATTAACATCAGAAATTAAGGCAGATCTACAACGCTGGTCATTATTGCCTATGAATATGTACAACCAGATAGATATAATAAAAATGAATCTTTTACCTAGGTTTCTTTACATATTTCAGGCACTTCCTATTTATGTACCCACCAAGCAATTTAATGATTGGAACAGGATAATTTCGAAATTTATATGGGGTAAACAAAAACCGAGAGTAAAATTTCAGACATTACAAGAAAAAAGGACAAGGGTGGATTGGATCTGCCATGTTTGGAAGACTATTATCGAGCAGCTCAGATGCGAGTTCTGATTGGTTGGTGTGATCCTGCATGTGAGGCTAAATGGAAAGAGATAGATCATTCCTACTGTGAGACACCCCTTCGGTCACTGCTTGGAGATCTATCTCAAATTGAAAAACTTTTAGATGCAGACCAAATTCCTATGTGGCAAAAAGTACCAATAGACATATGGTGTAAATTACTTAAAGATGATAAAATTGAAAGAAGTGCCCACATTCTGCGGTGGCCAGCATACGACACAAATTTTCTACCTGCAAAGATTGATAAAAGATTCACACAATGGTCACAAAGGGCTTAACAGGTTACTGGAAGATTTCAGACAGGAATGTACTAAAAGATTACCAGCAACTTGTGAAAATTTATAATTTGGAAAAACAGGACTTTTTCAGGTACCTCCAGTTAAGACATCATTATGACAGAAATATAAAGTTTGTAGGAGAGGAGGACCTGGGCCTAGTCAATATTCTTCTGAATTCATGTAAAGGAAATGCTCCAAAGAAAGAGATATCCAGACTATACTCATGTTTACAAATGGTAAGAAATCATCATACAACATACATTAAGGCTAGATGGGAAAAAGAAGGAAAAATATCAATATCTGATGAGGACTGGTTTAATATATGTAACGCGGTCATAGTTACTTCCAGTTCAGGATTATGGCGTGAATTCTCATGGAAGAACATGGTAAGATTTTTTATTACACCTAGTGTTAAGAGCAAACAATGTAAAGACCCTGACAGGGCTCAGTGCTGGAGGAACTGTGGGAGTATGTCAGCGGGACATTTCCATATCTTCTGGGACTGTACCAAGATCGCACCCTACTGGACAGAAGTCATGAGAGAAATTAACACTGTCATGGGCTTGAACTTAGCGTTTGATTTCACTGTATCCTACCTATGTAATCTACCCCAAGGACTGAGGAAATCGGACAGATACCTCCTACTAATATTATTGGCTGGTGCGAAAAAAGCCATAACCCGCAAATGGTTATGTGCAGACCCTCCTTCGATACTGGACTGGAAGGATATCATCAAGGAAATCTGCATTATGGAAAGACTGACTTTCTCATGAAGACTGGCTGTCAAAAAGTGCGAAAAATACTGGGCTAAATGGGTTCTTTATCTAAACCAGAAGATATTGTAATTTAACACCTACCATGTGTTTAGCAAAGGTTTCTGTCTCCCCAGTTAACGCGGCCACTATGCACAATGGGACACTGCGATCCGTGAATTTTGACGCAGGAAAAAGGAAAGCTACTTCCAGTTAGCTTTCTTCTGGCATTTCATGTGAAATGGGGCCTCTCCTTTTAGATAGTGAACCCAGGGAAAGAGAAAGATTTAGCTTGAGCCCTGAGTTTTAAACCATGAGTGACGTAGGGGCCTTTCTTGTTGAAGTATCAGCCTCCTCAATCAGCTGATTGGTCCATGTGTGAGTGGACCGCCTATATGGTGGGCAGTTCCAGAACTTTCCAGAGAATCTTTTGTTCTCTTTGGGAAAAAGGAAAGGGGGATGGTTTTAGATGGTTCATCCAATTGATTTGGGCTCTCTTTTGGCAATATATCCCAACAAAGGCCTGTAATCTATGTAATGGGTTAGCTTCATCTGGATTTATAGACAGATATAGCTGGGTATCATCAGCATCACATTGGAAATTATTCCCATGCCAAAATCTTGGTGTTATTTTTGATCAGGACCTGTCATTTAAATCCCATATCAAAGAGGTTTCTAGAATTTCCTTTCATCTGCAGAATATAGCAAAAAATTAGATACATCCTGTCCAGGGGTGATGCTGAGTGTGGTGGGTCCCTCTACCTCCACCACAAAGTTTATTTAATTGAATAGTTCTGCAAATACAGATCAGCTGGAGGTGGAAACATCCAGGAACAAACCACTTTCCCAAGAACTGAGGGGGGAATTTTGTTTAAGTGTACTTTAGTTATTTTGTCACCTTAATCAATTAATTGTGCTAAGTTAGAGTCGTTCAATTTGTTTTAGTTTTGTATGGACTTTCTTTTTTTATTTATTGTTTCTCTGTTATATTGCGCCTCCCTCATGTGGAAAGTTTGTTATTCCACCCCTATTTAAGCCGCCGCTGTTCTTTATCAGGTGGTCAGTTTTTTGTTTGACTTACTTCCTCTTTACTTGACCTCAGTTGAATTGAGCCGAAATCCGTGTTATTTATTATTTAAAGGAATAGTACACCCAAAACATGATTAGCCTTCATTTTCTACTCACCCCCATGCTGAACAACACTCTGGAGTACTTTTTTGATATCTCAAATGCATCTGGAGATCTGGGAGGCTTCTTGCTGTCTGCTGACATTCAAATAATGGAGGTCTATGGTGCCCGAGGCAGAAAGGTCCATAAAAGTCCACAAAAAACGTGTCAATATTCCTCCATACTGCTCGTCCAATGTATTCCAAGTGTCCTGAGTGGGTAGCATCCAGAATTTACTCGAAACGAAGTCATTTAGAATGTTTTTAGAGCATAAACAGTAGTGTATAGGATTTCCTGAAAGCGTGCACCTGCGCGTTCACGACGCTACGGAAGCCGGCAGACCAAACCAGATGAAAGTGCCCATTCAGCGTCTGCTCTGCCAATAATGCAAGCGTAGAAGAAGAAATGTGCTGTTTACCTGTGCAAAG
This sequence comes from Cyprinodon tularosa, assembly GCF_016077235.1. NCBI lineage: Eukaryota > Metazoa > Chordata > Actinopteri > Cyprinodontiformes > Cyprinodontidae > Cyprinodon > Cyprinodon tularosa. Next base: position 74,172 of record NW_024037973.1, on the reverse strand, counting down.
AAAGAAACAACGAAAGAAAAATGTCTGAGGACTTCAGTGTTGAGGAAGAGCATGAGTTCTTTGCTGAGCTGAATGCGCACTTTCGTCTGGGTTGGTCTGCCGCGGTTTCCGTAGCGCCGTGAACGCGCTTTCAAGAAATCCTATACACTACTGTTTATGCTCTAAAAACATTCTAAATGACTTCGTTTCGAGTAAATTCTGGATGCTACCCACTCAGGACACTTGGAATACATTGGACGAGCAGTATGGAGGAATATTGACACGTTTTTTGTGGACTTTTATGGACCTTTCTGCCTCTGGCGCAATGGACCTCCATTATTTGAATGTCAGCAGACAGCAAGAAGCCTCCCAGATCTCCAAATGCATTTGAGATATCAAAAAAGTACTCCAGGGTGTTGTTCAGCATGGGGGTGAGTAGAAAATGAAGGCTAATCATGTTTTGGGTGTACTATTCCTTTAAGCTCTTCACACTGAGCATTTGTTACTTCAAGGCTGGACTGTTGTAATTCTTTACTATGAGTAACTCCACAAATTATAGTTACAAGCCTTCAGCTGATCCAAAATGCTGCTGCCAGAGTTCTGATGAAAATTCTATGCTAGCTTCTCATCATTGGCTTCCTGTTAAATCAAAAATCTTTTAGTTATCAGGCTCCTCTCCTGTGGAACCAACTACCAGTTTTAGTCCGTGAGGCAGACACCCTGTCTATTTTTAAGGCTAGGCTTAAAACTTTCCTTTTTGATAAAGCTTTTAGCTAGAGTGGCTAAGGTTATCCTGAGCTATCTCTATAGTTATGCTGCTATAGACTTAGACTGCTGGAGGACCCCTTTTTTATCATTCTGCTTCATTCTGTCTCTATTCTCCCACTGCAGAATTTGTTAGTTCAATGTTGAACACTATGCTCTCTCTGCTTTTTCTCATAGTAGCTTCATCTGGACTATTCCTGTTTGGCTGTGCCATCCTGGAGAGAAATATCAGCTGTGATGCTGCCATTAACACCTTTGTTTATAGATGTTGGAGATTGCCCTGTTTTTGAGTATAGTCCTGTTTCTCTGACTGTGACTGGTTAGATGAGCTCTCTTCCATTCTCTGACATGGAAGTTGGCTCGGATCTCGTATGCCTGGCTGCGTGATTCCTGGACGGCGCCCCTCGGTGGAGCTGGTTTACAGTTGCCCTTTGTATTTCTGCTTCTGTTTCTACGTCTGCTTCTTTCTCCTTGAAAGTCGGCCTTGGCAGATGGCCGCTCACATTGAGTATCTTTCTGCTGGCAGTTTCTTGCTGTTAAAAGGGAGTTTTTCCTCTGTACTGTCACTACAAGCATTCCAGTCAATGAGTCAATGCAATCAACTGGTTTTCCTTAGATAGAAAACTTTGAATCAGTATGACTGTATGATCTGGTTGAATTGTAAAGTGCCTTGAGATGACATGTGTTGTGAATTGCCGCTATATAAATAAACTGAATTTAATTAAATATGGCTTAAACATTTCTGTCTTAAAAAAAAAAATAATAATATGTTATTGGTCTCATCATGTAATACACTTTAAGTTCAAATTTTAGCATTAAACTCATTAAAACCACCGGGTTGCCAGTGACACGGTGGATGTTAAGTGGGGTAATAACTCAGAATGCATTAAAATTCAACTGGTAAAATTTTTACCAATATAGACATGCTGGACATCATTGGAAAGCTTAGATTCTCTGCTATTCATTTTATGGACACAGCGAACACCAAGGCACAAAACAGATGTAGCAGCATGTCAAAATGTAAACAAAGCAGCCACAACCACATACCTTTGTAGGCCTCCAGAAGTCATTTTATAAATCCAATCTTCAATTGTTAATGCTCCATTCATCCATAAGGGACCACAGATTAAAAGTACTCCAGCATGTTAGTAATTAAAATATTCCATAATGGCAAAATCTCCTATAATAATAATTCTACCGATAGGGAGCATATATATAGTAAAGAGAACGGTCCTAGCACTGATCCCACATGTAACCCAGGAGCATGAGGACGATTTATCTTTAACGTGAACAAACTGAAATTGATCAGATAAGATTTAAACCAGTCTAGTGCTGTTTCTTTAATTCCTATAAAATGTTCAAGTCTTTCTAAGAGAATATTATGATCAACTGTATCAAATGCAGCACTGAGATCTAACAGGACACATACAGATACAAGTCCATTATCTGAGGCCATGAAAATATCAGTAGTGACAATTCATGATGGATCCTACCCTTATACTATTGGATCTTGGAATACTGGTCATCAGTATTCCAAGGAGGATCGTTAATGGGTTTTAGCTTCAGACAATCCCTAATAACCTCCTATTTTATTTTACAGAATCAACACACATTGTTGTTCCTCTCTACAGGATACCATCAGGAAATTGATCTCTGAGAAAATGTTCTTTCCACACATATGCTAATGTGTGATGATATTTTATTAGTAAACTCCCGGACAGAGCAGAGATACTGTAGCAGCGAGACTCAAGGAAAAGCTCAAATTAAAAAATCATTATTAATATGGTTCAACCAGCAGAGTCCTCCTTTATGCTGTCTATTATTGGAGTTTCTTTAATTGGTCTGGTCAAATTAGTTTTTCTTTTCTTCAGAGCATCTTCAGTTGGTTTGGTCAAATGTCATTTTCTTCTGCAGTGAAATCAAGTATCCTCCTTTTGAGTGATACGTCTGAGTTACTTTGCTCTTCTGTGATGGGGAACCCAGATAAGTTATCAGATGAACAGAACTTGGCTGTTTTGACGTGTCCAGAAAGGGATACTGCATTTCCATGTAAGGGACTGAAGGTGATCACCTTATTATCCAGGCCTTGCAGGCCTCTCTGCCTCCAGTACAGTTTAGACTGATCAATACCTGAATTCTTCTTTCACTGTGATCTTTTTATAACTGTTCTCGCTTCATTTTATGATTCAAACACTTTTTACAGAAAAAAACAAACAAAGCTCTTTTGTCTTGCTGATTGCAACATTTTAGGAAAAAATTAGGAATCTGCTCCAAAAGGCTTTGTCATTTAGGCCTGTTTTTCTCTTTCTTACCATAATGGGTCTTTTTGATACGATAGAAGAGAGAAATTTCATCAGAACATTTTTGGAAATCAGCTCAACCTCTGACACATTGAGCTGGGGTATGTCTCTTCCAGGCAGAGGTGTACAGGAAGCGCTGCTGAGTTTAGCGTGTCTCACTACTTCCTCATTTGTCAGACAGTCACTGTGGTGTTGGATGTAAATGCTTCACTTTCCTTAATAATTTTATTTGAGGGGAAATAAATTTAGGCCAGAAGGAACTTCATATCTTCAGGTTGCTTGATAGGATCCACTCGCTCCTCAACCTCCAGGAGAGAGTTTGGTGCTTTTATGTGAGGTGTCCTTTATTTAACCACCAATAGAACGCCTTTTTGCTGTGTTTGTCTTTCCAGACCGCCTGCAGGATTATGTTGGAAAAGAGGAGGATTTCTCTGACCAGCAGCTCTGTGGACAGGAGAGGAAATCCAGTTTGGACCAAGAGGAGTCGGAACACCCGCAGATAAAGGAAGAGCATCAAAAGCCAGAACATGCATTTTTGGAAATCTGCTCAACCTCTGACACATTGAGCTGTGGTATGTCTCTTCCAGGCAGAGATGTACAGGAAGCACTGCTGAGTTTAGGGTGTCTCATTACTTCCTCATTTGCCAGACAGTCACTGTGGTGTTGGATGTAAATTATTTTCTTTCCTTAATAATTGTTTTTGGGGAAATAAATTTAGGCCAGAATGAACTTCTTATCTTCAGGTTGCTTGATAGGATCCACTCGCTCCTAAACCTCAAGGAGAGAGTTTGGTGCTTTTATGTGAGGTGTCCTTTATTTAACCACCAATAGAACGCCTTTTTGCTGTTTTTGTCTTTCCAGACCGCCTGCAGGATTATGTTGGAAAAGAGGAGGATTTCTCTGACCAGCAGCTCTGTGGACAGGAGAGGAAATCCAGTTTGGACCAAGAGGAGTCGGAACACCCGCAGATAAAAGAAGAGCATCAAAAGCCAGAACATCCCTGGACAAAAGAGGAAACCATGGAGCTCCCCATGAGTGAGCAGAAAGAGCAGCTTGTTCTCAAGCAGAAGATTAAAGATACAAGAGAGAAACATGGAGAAAGCCTTCTTAAAAAAGAGAATTTAATGGTTCACATGAGAACTCACACAGGTCAGAAGTTTTATTGTCTGTCCTGTGGAAAATCTTTCAAAAAGAAATCTAGTCTGGATACACATATGATAATTCACACTGGTGAGAAGCCTTTTGAATGTCTGTCCTGTGGAAAAAGCTTCACTAACAAATTTAATCTTGATAAACACATCAGAATTCACACTGGTGAGAAGCCTTTTTCCTGTACCATTTGTAACAATAAATTTAATCAAAAGAGTCATTTGACTTCTCACATGAGAATTCACACTGGTGAGAAGCCTTTTGAATGTCTATCCTGTGGAAAAAGCTTCACTAACAAATATTGTCTTGATACACACATCAGAATTCACACTGGTGAGGAGCCTTTTGAATGTCTATCCTGTGGAAAAAGCTTCACTAAGAAACATAATCTTGATAAACACATCAGAATTCACACAGGTGAAAAACCTTTTTTCTGTACCATTTGCAGCAAGAATTTTACTGAAAAGGGTAGTTTGACTTCTCACATGAAAATTCACACTGGTGTGAAGCCTTTTCAATGTCTGTCCTGTGGAAAAAGCTTCACCTCTAAGCCTTATCTTAATAAACACATAAGAATGCACACTGGTGAGAAGACTTTTAAGTGTCTATCCTGTGGAAAAAGCTTCACTAACAAATCTAGTCTTGATACACACATCAGAATTCACACAGGTGAGAAGCCTTTTGAATGTCTGTCCTGTGGGAAACACTTCATTAACAAATCTAATCTTGATGCACATATCAGAATTCACACTGGTGTGAAGCCTTTTGAATGTCGGTCCTGTGGGAAACGCTTCACTAAGAAATCTCATCTTGATACACATATCAGAATTCACACTGGTGAGAAGCCTTTTGAATGTCTGTCCTGTGGGAAACGCTTCACTAACAAAGCTCATCTTGATAGACACATCAGAATTCACAGTGGTGAGAAGCCTTTTTCCTGTACCATTTGTAACAATAAATTTAATCGAAAGAGTAGTTTGACTACTCACATGAGAAACCACACAGGTGTGAAGCCTTTTGAATGTCTGTCCTGTGGAAAAAGCTTCACTAACAAATCTCATGTTGATAGACACATCAGAATTCACAGTGGTGAGAAGCCTTTTTCCTGTACTATTTGTAACAATAAATTTAATCGAAAGAGTCATTTGACTTCTCACATGAGAATTCACACAGGTGAGAAGCCTTTTGAATGTCTGTCCTGTGGGAAAAGCTTCACTAAGAAATCTCATCTGGATAGACACATCAGAACTCACACAGGTGTGAAGCCTTTTTAATTAGTCACCGCAGTTAGATGCCACAGGAATGAACAGTAGAGGTGTTTACCATGTTTGACTGGTGATAAAGTGTTAAACTAGAAACTCCTTCACCTCATTACATGAGAAACTCATGGGCCAAAGTCCTTTTTTGAGGCAAGTTTTGAGATTAATTAACAACTCTGTTACATAGAATTAGAACTGATAAGGTGTTATATAGTAAATCTGGTAAATACTCAGGTCCTATTTGGAAGTGAACATTTTAAAGTTAATTATTTTGGACCTGACTCAACTAGATTTAAATGGCCAAAAAATTTTGCCCTAACGGAAAACAAAAACATGTTTAAATTTATGATTTATTAATTTTTCCTGTAATGAGGGGAATAAACATAATAAAGTGCAATGACAACATATTGGTTACTAATGAGGTAAGTTGCTGTCCATAGAAAAAGCAATTGATAAGTTATAGAAGTTTAAATTGGGGGAAAAAAATCAAGGCAGACCCATACTGTGCAACTTTGGCATGGTGTTGCACATCTCTTTTCTGAATTAATTTATTAAAAAAAAAAACCTCCAGTTTTAATTAACTCCAGCCTCAAAACTCAGTTTTGAGGCTGGAGTCTGTAGTTCAGGTAAATTAAAGTCCTAAAATGATGAAACATGTTTGTTTAAAAAGATAAACAGGATTGATGATGATGATGATGATGATGATGATGATGATGATGATGCTATTTTTACTGATCAGTTTGAACCTGCTTTAACTTGGTAAAAAGCCTTTGTCTTAATAATGTATTAAAGAAATCTGACTCTCCTCTAGAAGTGTGAAGTTTCTGCTTTTTAAGGATTTTTTGAAAGTATAATTTTCCTTTGAACTAATTCTAATAGTTTTGTTCTTGATTATGTCGATGTTCTATTTACCTGCTATGATTGAAAGTAACTATCACCTATTTTATACAACTGATTTTATGGATTATATTCTGCTGTGGATGTTTTTAATTATTGTAATCACTTTTAAATTGATGAACGAGCAGCAATAAAAACCTCATGGATTGTAAAAATGTACTTCTTTATATGTGTTAGAGTTATGATTATAAAATTATGCTACATTTGTGTGCTCTGAATCAATCACGAGGGTCGTAGCCTTTTGTGACCTGCATCCTGCTATCCTGTGATTCAATCATTAGGTCATGAGGCAAAGTTACACGGTTGCATCCTGCTGTGATTCAATCAAGAGGAGCATTTTGTCCTATGACCCAATCAATTGCCTTGTCAGAAGAACACTGTTCTGTAACCCAACCCATGTGTTATGATCTGCTAATAAAAGGCTTCTGCTGAGGAGACCCGAGAGGGCAGATGTAGCTGAACGTGACTCTCTCCTCTTGGAGGAGCCAAAGAACCCTATTCTGTGTGGACTCAGTTTCTTTATCATAAACCTACAATTTTCAACGTAACAATATGGTTTCATATAAATATTTATACCTCAATCCATGAGGTTTTTATTGCTGCTCGTTCATCAATTTAGAAGCGATAATCAATATTTACAATATTTTCCCATGTTTTCTCTGATATTTTCAGCCAAACTAAAGCTGTAAAATAAATAGTTTAATGTCATTCACCTTTTGTCTTCTCCAGTCTTTCCTGTTGCTCCTCCGTCAGCATTAATCTTTTTGCTTTTTAGAGCCTGAGTGTGTTCAAATCTGGCCATTGGATAAATCCTCCTTTGCTTGTTGGAGAACTTAGATTAGGAAATAATGTAGGTACGTATTCTGGCCCAGTTGGTTTGGCACCTGAAAAAACAAGTGTTTCAGTTGCTATAACTGTGTGTGTCCAGAGCCGCTACAACCAAGCAACTAGAGGAATGAAGGATCTAACTATGGCTATGTTCACAATGCAGCCTGAAGGGAACCAAATGTGATTTAATAATTGTTTTTTTTTGTTTTTTTTATTTGCCAATATGTAATCTGTACCTGATGTTTTCATGACAGTCTGAACAATAAAAATCTGATTTTGCAACAATAGTTCTGGACCATCTATAGAAAAAGTGACAGTGTTAGAGGTTTTTGATGAACAACTTGTACAACACAATTTGTGTAGTTGTACACAAAAATTAAAAATAACTACATGTTTTTCTATTATTCCACAATTCAAAACTTAATGTAGCTCTGCAACTTCAAATTCAACTTCATAGCAAGAGTCCTCACGCTGCAGCTTTTTCCTGACAGCGTGAGCAGGTTAATATCTGTCTGCATACAGCCCCGTAATTATTACCAATCACATGTGGTCCCTAGGAGGTAAAACTAAAATGAAAGTCTTATGAAACCTCACCATTAAGCCTCAATTTTTCTTTCTGCTGTTTTTCAATATGAAAGCAATCTGAAGAGTTCTCAGCCTCCTGGATCCAACAAGCCCTGTAGCAAATGAAGGTCCCCTGAACTTTGTCTAGAAAGAAGTTATCTAATTGAGATTTTAATTCCTCAGGTTGAAGCTGCTCCTCAGATGATAGAATTGATTTCCTACATAATTGTTGATATAAATCAGTTGTGGTTGTTTTTTTGCCTCGATTTTATAAACCAGTTTACTAGACTGTAACTTTCTTAGCACTGAATGTGAGCTATTCCTATTACCTCAAAGGTGAAAGTTCCATCCATGAAATATTCTTAATGAGGTTACTAATTTCTGTGCAGAAATCCCTATTATGCCAGAGGTTAGTTCAATTACCAAATGAAGGATAATGGTGATTTACATTTAGTCAAAGAGAGAACAAAAGTAACAGCAATGATCAGTTAAAGGGGATGGTGATATTTTACCACACAATATTATAAATCATGGAAGGAATCAACCAATAGTCTACTTGATAAATTTAATCAGGTGTTTTGTCTCTGATTTCTTGATTTCCAACAATCAGATTAAATCTGGAGAATAAAAATATCCTCAATGAGAGGATGCTGCCATTCAGTGGGAAAACGATCAGTGAATCCATCTGGAGCTACAATAATCTCCCCTCCAATGAGAACCTGTTCAGTGAAGTATTTAAGCTTCCACTGCTCTATTTCCTTTAGGTTGAATTTGTTATTTGTTAAACACAGTCCCTCGAAATATGAATACGCTACAATATAATAATTCTTTTTTTAAGTTTTACTATAAAATCCTTGTACATTTAAAACACTATAAAAAAAAAAAAAACATAATTACCTATAAAAATATCCCTGCAACATAGATCCTTTCTATAACAACCATTATGTTTTATTAAGACTTAGACAAACATTAATGTCATTTTCTATGCAGAGTTTATACAAAATGAAATTTGGGAAATCCAGGCTCTGTATCACAGGTGGTTTGTGCGGTAAATGTGCTTGAACTCAAGTGGAGTGAATTCTTTACACCACTCATTCTGGGCTATCATGGAAAAGTTTCACAAGTCTTAATCAGATCTATGAGGAAAACAGAACACATAACTGTTATGTTGTTCCTGCTTTTTACTTACTGTGATTGGGATAAAAAAGGTTTTACAAAAAGTTGGATTTATAACCATGAATCAGAAGCATAGAAGTGGCTGCAGTACCCTGAGGAAATGCCTTCACTCTAAAACCCCTTAACTCTCCTCTCCTTCCTCGTCCCCACAAACCTGCACCGGATGAAAGTGTGGCGATACTCAGCTCTAGACTCTGAAAATAATTTTCCCCAGTCAAGAACGCCTACAATTTCGATAGGTTTTATTGTATGTATATAATCCAAATCCTACCTCTCCTGAATAATCTGTATAAGCTTTGATACAGCTCTATAAGCCTTATCAATAAGAAAAGTTTTAACCCTAACCTTAAAAGTAGGTGTCTGCCTCACGGACTAAAACTGCTAGTTGGTTCCACAGGAGAGGAGTTTGATAACTAAAAGATCTGCCTCCCATTCTACTTTTAGAAATTCTAGGAACCACTAGTAAACCTGCTGATTGAGAGCGAAGTGCTCTGTTAGGAACATAAGGAACAATCAGATCTCTGATATCAGATGGAGCTTGGCAATTTAAGGCTTTATATGTGAGAAGGAGGATTTTAAATCCTATTCTGGATTTAACAGGAAGCCAATTAAGAGAAGCCAGGATATTTCTAATTTTTGCAATATTCCGAAGACGAAAGAAGAAAATTCTAGAAACCTCTTTGATATGGGATTTAAATGACAGGTCCTGATCAAAAATAACACCAAGATACTTACTTTTTACTTTATTATCTGAAATCAGTTTAATCCCATCCAAATGAAGTGACTGACTAATCAGCTTCTTTTTCAGAGACTCTGGTCCAAAGACTATAACTTCTGTTTTGTCTGCATTCAGAAGCAAAAAGTTAAGAGCCATCCAGGTTTTTATGTCTTCAAGACATGCCTGTAATCTATGTAATGGGTTAGCTTCATCTGGATTTATAGACAGATATAGTTGGGTATCATCAGCATAACAGTGAAAATTAATCCCATGCTGTCTAATAACTCTACCAATTGGGAGTATGTATAAAGTGACGAGAATTGGTCCTAGCACCGATCCCTGTGGTACTCCGCAGGTAACCTTTGAGCATGTTGAAGATCTATCATCAACATAAACAAAATGAATTCGATCAGATAGATAAGATTTAAACCAGTCTAGTGCTGTTCCTTTAATTCCAACAAAATATTCAAGTCTTTCTAAAAGAAAATTATGGTCAACTGGATCAAATGCAGCACTGAGATCCAACAGGACGAGCACAGATACAAGTCCATTATCTAAGGCCATGAAAATATCATTACCAACCTTCACCAGAGCTGTTTCAGTGCTATGATGAGCTCTAAAGCCAGACTGAAACTCTTCAAAAAGTTCATTATGGTATAAGTGATTGCAGACTTGTTTGGCAACTACTTTCTCAAGAATTTTAGATAAGGAAGGAAGATTGGATATAGGTCTATAATTGACCAAGTCATCTGGGTCAAGAGACGTTTTCTTAAGCAGAGGTTTAATTACAGCAACCTTAAAAGCTTTAGGTACATATCCCTGTAACAGAGATAGATTAATCACATCTAAAATGGAGGAGGAGATAAAAGGGAATACCTCCTTAAATAACCTGGTTGGAACTGGATCTAACATACAAGTTGAAGGCTTAGATGAAGACAATAATTTTGCTAATTCACTAGGTAGATTATTTTAAAAATCAATGAATCGGCCGATTATTTTTTTCGATTAATCGATGAATCGGACAAAAAATATTTTTTATATTAACCCCTTAATTCCAAAATAAACATTTTAGACAGAACAAACAAGCACACAAGTACAGGTTGCTCATTAACTGTACTGGTGCAATATGAAAAATAAATGTTTGTGTTAAAACTACGCAAACTTACATGAGAAATGTAACTGTACATCCACAAAATATAGGGTAGTTTGTTTCATAAAGCGCATTACCAACCTTCACCGGAGCTGTTTCAGTGCTATGATGAGCTCTAAAACGAGACTGAAACTCTTCAAAAAGTTCATTACGGTGTAAGTGATCGCACACTTGTTTGGCAACTACTTTCTCAAGAATTTTAGATAAGAAAGGAAGATTGGAAATAGGTCTATAATTGACCAAGTCACCTGGGTCAAGAGACATTTTCTTAAGCAAAGTTTTAATACAGCTACCTTAACCTCTTACACCCTCAGGGGGTGTAAATAAATTTCTGCCTGACAAAAACACACAAAAGTAAATCCCTTATAGCCTCACAGCTATTAGATTTAAGAAGAAACTTTTGGTACCTCTGTAAAGGTAAGATGTCATAGAATAGTTTTCTGGTGTCAGCACTGTTGTGCCATATGCCATGATCATACTTTTTGGACATTGGGAAGCAGTGTCCATATTTCATCCTGATAGGATGACCAGAGAAGAAAACGCAGCTTTGGTGAATAACAGCTGGGGGACTTCAGCAGCCCCCCTTTTTCAGCCAGCAAGTCACATGGAAGTCACAGAGGTGTGAAAACCTACCCCCCTCTGTGAGGGCAGAACAAAACCACAGAGCACACAGGATTCTTCTTCTCTTCTCTCTTCACTTTTTCTCCCTCGTCTGATCCAGCCTGCTTCTGCTCCTGCTCTGAAAGCTGGGGCCCACTGTGGCCCACAGTGGAGATGCAGGCCCCAGGGAAACCAGATCCCCAGAACCATCAAGGATGAGTCAGAACTCTTCAGAACCTAACTGCTGCAAACAGAACCTTTGCAACACATTTCTCTTGAGTTTCAGAACTTACAGAGCCAAACTGGATGAAGAGCATGCCCTGGTTTGAGACTGAGGGGACCCCTGCTGTGAGACTGAGACAAAGAATCCCTGACTGCAGAGCTGCAAAACTGGATGAAACTCAAGCTTTCCAAATGGACATGGAAAAAGGTTTGCAGGTCTGGCATGATTAGGGACAGAACAAGCAATGTGTCTTTTGATGATGCTAATCATATCGTGTGTTTACTGCTCAGTAAAGACAACGCTAATTGATGCTAAAGAATGGACTGCATGCTACGCTATGCTACAGGAATATGTGTTGAGCTGTTGCTAAAGCTTAGACAAGCTTTATTCACTAAGGAGTTAACACTGATAGAACATTAGTGTTCACGTGTTCCTCAAATGCTCATTACATTTCCATTGCCAAGTATGACCAAGAGTCATTTAGTGGAATCCCGATGTCTATTCGCTGCTAGCTATTTCAAAGAGGGTAAAGAATCATTTAACTTAAGGTTTTTGGTTCTTGATTAAGCAAATCATTTAATAAAACATTATTTGGCCAAATAATGTTTTATTCACCTCATGGATTTGCATTGTCAATTGGTCTGAAAACTTTCCAATTTCTTTAAAATTAGTGAAAAGCTAATTTGATCATATCCCAAATTATTCCAGATAAACTTTGGTTTCAAACACAGAATCCATCTTAAACTGTAATATGTTTTTCAACCGTTTTCCCTTTCCTCTTTGTACATAGTAGTTAGTTTAGTTTAGTTGAGTTTTACTAGTCTTAGTTGAGAGTGTTAAACTGAAATACGTTTGACTTGGAGCTGAATTAATTTTGTTAATAAAATCTTATATTTTGAACAGAAGTTGTGGTGAATTTATTCCATGTATGTGCAGAAATAACTGTTTGACCATGATTAGTGCTCGAATCACTCTTTCATTTATTGTTCTAATACACAGTTAGTAGGACTGTGTGTCATAAACAGTATATAACAGCTGAAATAATATCTAATTAAATAAGATATTTTACCACCCCTACAGGGGAGGGCAATAAACATCTTAAAGTATCAGAAACATAAATTCCCAGCGGGCTGGGAATAGAATATAACTATAGAATCACAACATAAATATGGCGTCCCTGGGTGGGCCCATTAATTGTAACATTTATTTAGCATCCCATGCGACTGGGCTCATTGAATGTAACATTTAATTGGTGTCTCAGTTTGGTGGTCATCGAATATAACAGTCATTCTGCACATATATGAGAATAAACTTAGAGCCATTAATGAAAACCGTGTGAAAGCATTAACATCAGCTCTCACCACTCAATAATGAAATCTTAAACTCACAACTTAAGAATCCAATACTAAATGTCTTAGCTTATATGAGAAGAAAATATAACCTTTGACATTCTTGGAGAATCAAAATATAGAAAATGTAACTAAATCTAATAACTCCAAAATATCTCTTCAGCTAGTGATAACCAACCTTACTTCAAAGCAAAACTCAGATGATTCAAATCAATCTGATCACTTTGGTCCAACTAAAACTAAAAGATTTAACACCCAAGTTAATCTTATCGTTCGACCAAAATTTATGCACATCTATAACTAGATGCTGCCATTTGTGGTTTCTATAACTACATCCCAAAAATGAAAACTCCCAAGTTATGCTATTTCAAAGTCACCTCCAGTCCAAAATAGGTTAGATGCCTCGGAATTTAACCTAAATCCCTTAGTCTATTAGTCTGATAAGACTCCTAAACACCTATTTTATATTGTGTAGAACAAGATTTGTTGCCAGATTTAACGTAAGTTAATCTGTGATCCTACCCAACCGAAAGGGGGTGGATTCAAATTAAATTGCTTAAAATCCCTTAAAGAAAGGTGAATCATAAGCTAATTTGCTAGTAAATCCTTAAAAAGGTAAGCTTTGCGCCAAACTGCTTATAAATCCTCCAAGACAGGTAAAGCATGCGCTAAAATAGCTAATAAATCCTAAAACAAGGTATAGCATTTTTAACACTGAAAGAAAAGTGTTTCTTTGATATCACAGAAAAGGGTGAAGCATAAGCAAAATTGCTTGTAAGTCCTTAAAAGGTAAGCTGTGCGCCAAACTGCTTATAAATCCTCAAAGACAGGTGAAGCATGCGCTAAAATAGCTGGTAAATCCTAAACAAGGTGTAGCATTTCTAACACTGAAAGAAAAGTGTTTCTTTGATATCACAGGTTTAAAGATAACCCGTGACTCATTTCTACACACATAAAAATAAGTCCTTACAATATGTATATGTAAATATACAAGTATAGTGGGTACTGACTGGATTGTGTTCTTTTGAAATTTCTTCATAACTTGTGTTTTTGTGCCATCAGCTGAAAATGGATCCAAGCATCCTCAATTCTGGGCGTACCATTGAATCCATAGGCATAGAGAAACAGAAACAAATTGTTGCAAAGCTTATCCACTTATCTCCAGAAAAGCAGGATAACCTAAACAATTTTAACCTCAGCCTATGTGAAGAAAAGATTCAAGAATTAATTAACTTAATTCAAAACCCAAATGGAAACTTTCTGATAACAGATGTACTCTGTGAGCTCACGCTTCTTTATCAGCTTAAATCCCAAATAAAAGCTAAACAGTACTCTGAGTTAGAAGCCAAATATCAGATGATCTGCCACAGAGTAAGTGCTGCAAACATTTTATTGTCAGGAGCTGACAAGATCAAAGACCCATGTGGCCAGACTGACCATGCCTCAGAACAAACAGTGACCCCCCTCCTAGTGGAGCTATGCAATAAACAAAGCAAGCAGACTTTGAATCAGCAGGAGGTCACCCCAGTCAAAAGGAGAACAGTTCCTGAAGCAGATACAAAGTCTCTAAACTCTGAGTTAACACTAAATAGATCTGAAGGTGTTCAAAGTCAAAGTAGTGTCGCAGACAGAGAGAAACAAGTAGATCACTTGGTAAACTCAAGCAGTTTAAAATTTTGCAAAGGACAGCCATGCAAACCAATCTCTGTCTCACACTCTGCTGACCGAGCATCAAGTGCCAAAGTTCACAGCTTGAAAAACTCTGAGGAGAACCAGTCTCCCTTGTGTCATCAAAGGTTTGCTCAAAACCCCCCACCACTTAATGAGCAGAACCAGCTTCCTGACGGGCCAGGTCCACCGAGTGACCATAGAATTCAACAAATTGAATTCTTGGCCAAAGACATTGATATTTTTGACCCAGAAAATCAACACTCCAACATAGCTGATTATCTGCAAGAAGTTGAGCACTGTCTAAAAGACTTGCCATTTCCTTCTTCTCGTGAGAAATTGAAGCTGATTTGGAAAACAACAGCAAGAAGCGTCCATGTTTTCATAAAATCTCTTCCTCCAAAAATCAGAGAGAGTTATTCAGCTCTTTGTCAAACCTTAAGAGAAGAATATTCTGGTTACAGAGATCCGGCGTTAGCAACGCTTGAGGCATCTTTAGTTCTCCAAGGAGAACATGAAACACCCAGAGAATATTACTTTCGCTTGAGACAGGTTTATTTTGAGGGCTGCAGTTCTCCAGATATTGACGAAGAAGATCACACATTTAAAGCATTGTTCATCCAAAATCTACATAAAAGTGTACGATATGATGTAGCAATGCATTGCAGGATAGAAAACCTTTCTATGCAGGAAACTCGCAGATATGCTCAGCTTGTTTGGGAAATAAGTCTCAAATCAGATAGATTCCAAAGCAAGCTTAGAGTCTTTAACCTTCAAACAAAGAACAGGACCAGAAACAGACACAGATTCAGTTCCCCAGTGGTTCACCAAGATGAAGGTCATAAGCCTTCACATCACAATGCAAAACCAAAGGTTTACACTGGTAAAGGGGGACATCAACAAGTTACAGAAACAACCACAAAAGAAAACTTAGAACAGATCTGCAAAACAGTTCTTACAGAGCTACTGGCTTCTCTGACCAATCACAAGGTACCACAATTCCAAGCTAATGGTAAAACTTATCATATCCAAGAGTATGATAGTTGCTGATAATTTCTAACATATTTTAACCTGTTTTATCCTTTCTTTCTTTTGTTTCACAACTTGAGAAATGATGAAGGTTGAACAACAGCATCATGAAGGTGTTAGGAAATTTTGTTTGGAATGTATATATTTGTGTATCAGGGTCAGACTTTCCTGCCAGACCTGCTTCAACCAGACGCAAAACCTCTGGAGAAAATGAACTGTTTTATGATAAGATAGGGTCAGCTTCTGCCAGACCTACAAGAAATCATCCAGGGACAAACACTGGAGAAGATATGAACCCTAAATGAACTTTCTTCCTGCCAACAGGAACCTGACTCATCACCCCTCCAGATCTCATGGCTTTATGGACCTATTTGTGATCTGAAAACAAAGAACTGCATCTTTTATTTCCAGATCAAAAGGGGGATATGTTGTGCCATATGCCATGATCATACTTTTTGGACATTGGGAAGCAGTGTCCATATTTCATCCTGATAGGATGACCAGAGAAGAAAACGCAGCTTTGGTGAATAACAGCTGGGGGACTTCAGCAGCCCCCCTTTTTCAGCCAGCAAGTCACATGGAAGTCACAGAGGTGTGAAAACCTACCCCCCTCTGTGAGGGCAGAACAAAACCACAGAGCACACAGGATTCTTCTTCTCTTCTCTCTTCACTTTTTCTCCCTCGTCTGATCCAGCCTGCTTCTGCTCCTGCTCTCAAAGCTGGGGCCCACTGTGGCCCACAGTGGAGATGCAGGCCCCAGGGAAACCAGATCCCCAGAACCATCAAGGATGAGTCAGAACTCTTCAGAACCTAACTGCTGCAAACAGAACCTTTGCAACACATTTCTCTTGAGTTTCAGAACTTACAGAGCCAAACTGGATGAAGAGCATGCCCTGGTTTGAGACTGAGGGGACCCATGCTGTGAGACTGAGACAAAGAATCCCTGACTGCAGAGCTGCAAAACTGGATGAAACTCAAGCTTTCCAAATGGACATGGAAAAAGGTTTGCAGGTCTGGCATGATTAGGGACAGAACAAGCAATGTGTCTTTTGATGATGCTAATCATATCGTGTGTTTACTGCTCAGTAAAGACAACGCTAATTGATGCTAAAGAATGGACTGCATGCTACGCTATGCTACAGGAATATGTGTTGAGCTGTTGCTAAAGCTTAGACAAGCTTTATTCACTAAGGAGTTAACACTGATAGAACATTAGTGTTCACGTGTTCCTCAAATGCTCATTACATTTCCATTGCCAAGTATGACCAAGAGTCATTTAGTGGAATCCCGATGTCTATTCGCTGCTAGCTATTTCAAAGAGGGTAAAGAATCATTTAACTTAAGGTTTTTGGTTCTTGATTAAGCAAATCATTTAATAAAACATTATTTGGCCAAATAATGTTTTATTCACCTCATGGATTTGCATTGTCAATTGGTCTGAAAACTTTCCAATTTCTTTAAAATTAGTGAAAAGCTAATTTGATCATATCCCAAATTATTCCAGATAAACTTTGGTTTCAAACACAGAATCCATCTTAAACTGTAATATGTTTTTCAACCGTTTTCCCTTTCCTCTTTGTACATAGTAGTTAGTTTAGTTTAGTTGAGTTTTACTAGTCTTAGTTGAGAGTGTTAAACTGAAATACGTTTGACTTGGAGCTGAATTAATTTTGTTAATAAAATCTTATATTTTGAACAGAAGTTGTGGTGAATTTATTCCATGTATGTGCAGAAATAACTGTTTGACCATGATTAGTGCTCGAATCACTCTTTCATTTATTGTTCTAATACACAGTTAGTAGGACTGTGTGTCATAAACAGTATATAACAGCTGAAATAATATCTAATTAAATAAGATATTTTACCACCCCTACAGGGGAGGGCAATAAACATCTTAAAGTATCAGAAACATAAATTCCCAGCGGGCTGGGAATAGAATATAACTATAGAATCACAACAGCACCATTGTAGCTTTGACCCTGCCTGAAATATTAGGGACAAAATACAAAATATTTTGCATTTTTTGAACCTCGCCAAAATTTTCTTTGAAATAAACATTGCAAAACACTACCAAAATATTATTTATAGCACAAAAAAGTAGTACAGACTTTTAAATCTAAATGTTGTGTAAAAATATACCAAATTTGGACTCAATCAGATGAATCATATTTATTTTAGAATGGTATTAGTGAGAAATTTCTTAGGCGGAGAGGACATTTTGGCACATTTATCCAAAAATGTCACCAAACTGTGCCAAATGTGTTTTTTACATCAATACTGGGGGTTTGTTCAAATTACGAGGTCACGTAGCAGCTGGACCCACCGGTGGGTCCGTAGGGTTCTAGGGGTTAAAAGCCTTTGGTACATATCCCTTTATCACAGATAGATTAATCACATCTAAAATGGAGGAGGAGATCAAAAGGAATACCTCCTTAAATAACCTGGTTGGAACTGGATCTAACATACAAGTTGAAGGCTTAGATGAGGACAATAGTGTTCCTAACTCTGAAAGTTCAACTGGATCAAAGCAGTCTAAAACTGGTTCAGATTCCATGACTACCTCAGATGCTGCCCCACCCTCCAGAGACAATCCAATCGTGGATAGAGGAGGAGATCAAAGGGAATACCTCCTTAAATAACCTGGTTGGAACTGGATCTAACATACAAGTTGAAGGCTTAGATGAAGACAGTAGTGTTGATAACTATGAAAGTTCAACTGGATCAAAGCAGTCTAAACATGGTTCAGATTCCATGACTACCTCAGATGCTGCCCTAACCTCCAGAGACAAACCAATTGTGGATAGAGGAGTGATAATGATCTTATTTTTAATAAGATTAATCTTATTTATAAAGCATCCAATAAAAGCATTACTGCTAAGAGCAGGTGGAATGGACGGTTCCACTAAGCTATGGTTCTGGGTGAGTTTGGCAACTGTATTAAAAATAAATCTAGAATTATTCTTATTCTCCTCTATTAATGAGGAGAAATATGCTGCTCTTGCTACAGACTAGGATTCCCGTAGGCCTGTGGAGCAATATATTTCCTCTCCAGTTTCCTAGCATTTTGCTTCAAAGTACGCAGCTCTGCATTAAACCAAGAAGTCAGCTTTCTATTTTTAACTGTTTTCATTTTCAAAGGAGCTGCATTGTCTAAGGCAGTATGCAGAGAACTAGCAACCCCACCAACAAAACCATCAACCTTTGAAGGGGAATAAACTAAGCTTTTGCACTCTGCAGCACTGCTCAGTGACACACAGAGAGAAAGTGAAACTATAACTGCACTATCTGATAATGATCTGCTAAAATTGAACTTTGTTCTGGTGAAGGAGAACTCTGTTAAAGTAATCCTGAAAGTTATTAAAAAGTGGTCAGAGGACAGGGTTGTGGGGAAATACTATTATTTATTCACATTCTATGCCATATGTCAGCACATGATCCAAAGTATGAAGATGAGAATGTGTGGGACTATTCACATTTTGAACAAAGCCAATAGTGTCTAAGATAGGATTAAAGGCTGCTCTTAAGCTATCGCCTTCAATGTCAGCTGTAACGTACAGGATATTGGACCCAGGAAACAGCTCAGACAGGTCAGTGGAATGCAACAGATTTTATTAATAATGGGAGGCGCAGGGGGCGTGCAGGCGGCTCTCAGTCAGGAAATCCCCTGCGGCGGAGACAACAGGTTAGTGATCAGCAATAAGAGAACTAGAGAGGGACTGAGGCTGAATCACTAACCTGTTACTGGGTCTTAGAGTGGGCGGCTGGCACCGTTTTTGGGTTCGGGGCAGGAGTCCGTATGATGAAGGGGCTTGTGGAAGCGGTGGCCGTTGAGCGGCGGATGGTTAGCTGAGGACTGAGGCCGATTAGCTCCAGAGACAGTTCGTTTATGGATTCAGAGATGGGATCCAAGCAAAGGTACAGAGGGGCAATCCAGAAGAGAGGTCCAGGTCTGTTCGAGTGTCCGTTTACTGGCAGGTTGAGAGAGGCAAAAGAGTTAGGCAGACTCGGTTACTCACTGACTGAGTGGGGTTCAGGCTCAGAGGCAGGCAATCCAAAGCGGAACTGATGCAAGGGTTCAGAGGCAGATCTGGTTTGGATTCTGGACAGGCAGTCAGGATCAGATAAGGGGTCAGACAGGCTCGGAAAAAAAAAAAGGCAAAAACAGGTCAGGAAACAGGTAGGCAGGCAAAATGTAGAAAAGCTGGAAGGTACTCAATAGTTGGTTTGAGACGATCTGGCACTGGGAACAGATCCAAATGAGCTATATATAGAGGTGGGACCAATTAGTGATAATTGCAGGCAGGGTGGAGTGAGCAGGTGTGAGGAGTTTGAGATTAAGCCGGCACCAGTGCCGAGATCGTCACAGTCAGCATGGATGTTAAAATCTCCCACTATGATGACCCTGTCAGTATTTAATACCAAATCAGAAATGTTAGGTTTTATTATTTATACATCATGTGCATTGTTCTTTTGTTAGTCAGATAAGACAGAGCAGAAGGCCTTCCTTCACATTGTGGATGTCACAGTGTGTACGGAGGTCATCTAATCAGGACAGCCTTTGTGTCTTTAAGAATACACAGGATATGGGCACATCTTGGAGCCGGTCTGATAGGAGAGCTATCTGTATCTGTAACCCTGAAGCATAGAAGCAAGCTGCATGGAGTTCAAGACATGGATGGCGTGTCAGTTTCTGATACGGACAGCTAAGCATCCACATGATGCAACACAGACTCAGAAGGTATAAGAAGCAGGAGATGACGTTGTTCGGGGCTCAAACCTTGCCGGACGCTCCCGGACGTGATTTTTGAGACCACAGCTGTGCAAGCTCTAAGCATTTGTCTCTGTCCTGTAACGACCTGATCCTGAATAAAATCTGTTACTTTTTAACTCCTGTTTTTATAGTCCTTTTTTATATGGTTTTACCCAGTTTGAGTTAAGAGTAGTAAATAACTTGCTCCCAGGAAAAGAACCGGTGAGGAGGCCCCCGGGGCGCTACAGCCTTTACTTCCAAGGGGACAAATCCTCCTCATTTTAACAAATTGGTGTTTCCGCCCGTGACCTGGAAGCAAAACAACAGAGCCACCGATGGAAAAAGCTCCACAGCCTGCGGCCAAAACAACTGAAAAGGTGAGGAGATTCCTTATTACAAAATATCTCCAGTGTTTTTAATGTTAAAACACTTTGGCTGTGTTGTGATCTTCTGAAGTGAGCTGAAGCTTTTTATGCAAAAGAGGACAGAGAAATTGCTCAGAGTGATTTAGTTTTTGTTTTTGCGGTTTTTGTTTAGTTGTTTTTGTTGTTTTTTTTATATTGCGAACGTGTACACATAAAAAAAACAAACAAACAAAAATAAACAAAAAAAAAGGAGAGAGAGAGAGAGAGAAAGTCGTGCGTTATGCTGTGGGTAGCGGTTGAAAGTCAGACTGAAGGCGCCTGCGCAACCACCTTCAAGAATTATACTGCTCACTAGGAAAAAGTTGGTTTCTGCATGCAGAAAGGGACGGTGATTTTATTCCTGGTCTGCCTGCAGACACGAAAGATGCATTTCTCAAAAACAAACGCACCGACAGATACCAGTCGCATTACGGCTAGAGTTTGCCAGTATACCTCCCATAAGGACATTTACGAAAAACCGAGACTGGAGAAATAAAAGCGAGCGGATCGGGTTGAAACGGACCCTTGGGGTGTTTTTCTCTTTCCTTCTCTTCTCTTATAAAAGGAAAGAGAGAGACGATAAAATGATAATCCCCATAAAACTAGAAGAGACTGAAGCCCGGATTAGGCAACTTGTTTGTCTAATTCTAAAGAGGAGGAGTGAACTAGGAGGTACTATATATTTTCTTTCTCTTTTCTCTTCTTCTCCTTTTTTTAATCTCTTTTTTCTTTTCTCTAAATTTCTCTTCTCTTTTTCTTCTTCTTCCCTTTTTCACTGACGGACGTATTTCTTTGACGGACACACTTCCTTGACGGACAAATTTTTTGACGGTCGCACTTCCTTAGCAGAAAAGCGGCTCGCTATAGCTTAAAGGAAAATAGTCTACAGCACCGAGGGGTTTTTAATGTAAGACGTCGAGGTCTAATTTTATACACTGTGTGAACGAAAGGCGTGAAAGATGGATGCATGTGGACTAGAAATTGAATCCAGAAACACCTCGCTAAAAGCGAGTTTGGATAAAGGGAGAAATATGATCATGGCGAGTAGTTGTAGTTTATATAATTTGTTTTGCTTATACACTCACTGGCCACTTTATTAGGTACACCTGTCCAACTGCTCGTTAACATTTAATTTCTAAGCAGCCAATCACATGGCGGCAACTCAGTGCATTTAGGCATGTAGACATGGTCAAGACAATCTCCTGCAGTTCAAACTGAGCATCAGTATGGGGAAGAAAGGTGATTTGAGTGACTTTGAATGGCCAGACTGGTTCGAGCTGATAGAAGGGCAATAGTGACTCAAATAACCACCCGTTACAACCAAGGTGGGCAGAAGAGCATCTCTGAACGCACAGTGGGTCGAACTTTGAGGCAGATGGGCTACAGCAGCAGAAGACCACACCGGGTGCCACTCCTTTCAGCTAAGAACAGGAAACTGAGGCTACAATTTGCACAAGCTCATCGAAATTGAACAATAGAAGATTGGAAAAACGTTGCCTGGTCTGATGAGTCTTGATTTCTGCTGCGACATTCGGATGGTAGGGTCAGAATTTGGCGTCTACAACATGAAAGCATGGATCCTTCCTGCCTTGTATCAACGGTTCAGGCTGGTGGTGGTGGTGTCATGGTGTGGTAAATATTTTCTTGGCACTCTTTGGGCCCCTTGGTACCAATTGAGCATTGTTGCAACGCCACAGCCTACCTGAGTATTGTTGCTGACCATGTCCATCCCTTTATGACCACAATGTACCCAACTTCTGAAGGCTTCTTTCAGCAGGATAATGCGCCATGTCATAAAGCTGGAATCATCTCAGACTGGTTTCTTGAACATGACAATGAGTTCATTGTACTCAAATGGCCTCCACAGTCACCAGATCTCAATCCAATAGAGCATCTTTGGGATGTGGTGGAACGGGAGATTCGCATCATGGATGTGCAGCCGACAAATCTGCGGCAACTGTGTGATGCCATCATGTCAATATGGACCAAACTCCCTGAGGAATGCTTCCAGCACCTTGTTGAATCTATGCCACGAAGAATTGAGGCAGTTCTGAAGTCAAAAGGGGATCCAACCCGTTACTAGCATGGGGTAACTAATAAAGTGGCTGGTGAGTGTATATATATATATATGTATATATATATATATATATATATATATATATATATATATATATATATATATATATATATATATATATATATATATATATATATATATATATATATATATATATATATATATATATATATATATATGTATATATATATATATATATATTAGTGCTGTCAAAATTATCGCGTTATCGCGTTAACGCGAGGCCATTTTAATGGCGATAATTTTTTTAACGTGAGATTAACGCTATGTGGTTTTATGGTGCAATTTTTTCAAGTACATCCCACTGCAGCCTGCGGGATGGCGGGGCTATTTTCCCCCAGTCTATGCATTTTCCATAGGCTTCGAGAGCGGAGCTCCTCAAGGAAAAAAGACGCTCATACATTGGGTAGCGCTAGTGCCTTTTCTTTAAGCCCCACCACCAACAAACAAGTTAAGTGTCTGGTGCCTAGTAGCAACCTGAAATACGCTGAGAAAACAGATTACTGAGGTGAAATGGAATCTGCTACGGCACTCTTGCTGTCTGTGTACACCACAGGTCAGTATCGTGTGTGTGTGTGTGTTTGGGTGTGTGTGTGTTCTCATTTTTGTTAAGAGGCTGAAAAGTAACTTTCTAGAGCATAGACTACCTCCATCTAGTGATGTCGGTCTATTGATTTTGATGTATTGATTGAAAATTGTTCATTATTACCTTGGTTAATTGACATCTAATGTTAACTCTACTACATTATATAGCAGTAGGGTAAAATGCTTGTCTTTGTTCAAAAGACTGTATTAACTGTAAAGACTGTCTTTTACATCAGCCTGTTTTCAGGGCCTTTTTTTGGCTACATATTTGTTATTTTTCGCTACATGCCTCCCCATCTTCTTGCCATATGTTTCTATGGCATAAATCAGTGTCTGTGACCTGTTTTCATTTAAAAAAAAGAACATTGGCACAAACCTAGCCTGTATGTATTTTTTGTATGTCATCGAGAGTATTTAAATGATTTTCAATCAGAAAAAAAATGTGTGATTAAAATGCGATTAATCGCGAGTTAACTTAGGCATTGATGTGATTAATCGCGATAAAAAAAATGTAATCGATTGACAGCACTAATACATATATATATATATATGTATATATATATATATATATATATATATACATATACATATATATATGTATATATACATATATATATACATATACATATATATATATACACATATACATATACATATATATATACATATACATATACATATATATATACATATACATATATATATACATATACATATATATATACATATATATATACATATATATATACATACACTATATTGCCAAAAGTATTTGCTCACCCATCCAAATTATTGGAATCAGGTGTTCCAATCACTTCCATGGCCACAGGTGTATAAATTCAAGCACCTAGGCATGCAGACTGTTTTTACAAACATTTGTGAAAGAATGGGTCGCTCTCAGGAGCTCAGTGAATTCCAGCGTGGAACTGTGATAGGATGCCACCTGTGCAACAAATCCAGTCGTGAAATTTCCTCGCTCCTAAATATTCCACAGTCAACTGTCAGCTGTATTATAAGAAAATGGAAGTGTTTGGGAACGACAGCAACTCAGCCACGAAGTGGTAGGCCACGTAAACTGACGGAGCGGGGTCAGCGGATGCTGAAGCGCATAGTGCGAAGAGGTCGCCAACTTTCTGCAGAGTCAATCACTACAGACCTCCAAACTTCATGTGGCCTTCAGATTAGCTCAAGAACAGTGCGCAGAGAGCTTCATGGAATGGGTTTCCATGGTCGAGCAGCTGCATCCAAGCCATACATCACCAAGTGCAATGCAAAGCGTCGGATGCGGTGGTGTAAAGCACGCCGCCACTGGACTCTAGAGCAGTGGAGACGCGTTCTCTGGAGTGACGAATCGCGCTTCTCCATCTGGCAATCTGATGGACGGGTCTGGGTTTGGCGGTTGCCAGGAGAACGGTACTTGTCTGACTGCATTGTGCCAAGTGTAAAGTTTGGTGAAGGGGGGATTATGGTGTGGGGTTGTTTTTCAGGAGCTGGGCTTGGCCCCTTAGTTCCAAGGAAAGGAACTCTGAATGCTTCAGCATACCAAGACATTTTGGACAATTCCATGCTCCCAACTTTGTGGGAACAGTTTGGAGCTGGCCCCTTCCTCTTCCAACATGACTGTGCACCAGTGCACAAAGCAAGGTCCATAAAGACATGGATGACAGAGTCTGGTGTGGATGAACTTGACTGGCCTGCACAGAGTCCTGACCTCAACCCGATAGAACACCTTTGGGATGAATTAGAGCGGAGACTGAGAGCCAGGCCTTCTCGTCCAACATCAGTGTGCGACCTCACAAATGCGCTTCTGGAAGAATGGTCAAAAATTCCCATAAACACACTCCTAAACCTTGTGGACAGCCTTCCCAGAAGAGTTGAAGCTGTTCTAGCTGCAAAGGGTGGACCGACGTCATATTGAACCCTATGGATTAGGAACGGGATGTCACTTAAGCTCATATGTGAGTCAAGGCAGGTGAGCAAATACTTTTGGCAATATAGTGTGTATATATATATATATATATATATATATATATATATATATATATATATATATATATATATATATATATATATATATATATATATATATATATATATATATATATATATATATATATTCTATATGCCATGATCATACTTTTTGGACATTGGGAACCAGTGTCCATGTTTCATCTTGACATGATTATGTGGAAACAGCTGTGGAATCTCTGCAACAACCCCCGTTTCAGGCAAGGCCTCCACAGGCAAGTCACAAGGAAGCCACCAGAGGTGTGAAAACCTACCCCCCTCTCTGTGAGGACAGACAAAACCACAGAGCACACAGGATTCTCCCTCTTTTGCCTACTGTTCTCTTTGGCTCCTGCACTCCTTGCCTCCTGTCCCTTGCCCAAGCTGGGGTCCACCTCGGCTGGATCTCCACCACAGTGGAGATGCGTGCCCCATTGGAACCAGATCTCCAGAGCCATCAAGGATAATCCAGAACCTTTCAGAACCAAACTGCTGCAAAACAGACATTTCGCAACACATTTATCTTGACTTTCAGAACTTATAGAACCAGACTGGAGAGAAGGACTGCCTGATGAACCACTGAGACAAAGAACCCCTGCTGTGCCCTGACTGCAGAGCTGCAACTGCATGAAACTCAAGCTTTCCAAATGGACATGGAAAAAGGTTTGCAGGTCTGGCATGATTAGGGAAAGAACAAACAATATGCCTTTTGATTATGCTAATCATATCACGTGTTTACTGCTGAGTAAAGACAACGCTAATTGACGCTGAAGAATAGACTGCATGCTATGGTATGCTATGCTACAGGAATATGTGTTGAGCTGTTGCTAAAGCTTAGACCAGCTTTAGTCACTAAGGATTTAAACACTGATATAACATTAGTGTTCATATGTTCCTCAAATGCTCATTACATTTCCATTAGCAAGTATGACCAAGAGTCATTTAGTGGAATCCTGATGTCTATTTTCTGCTAGCTATTTCAAAGAAGGTAAAGAATCATTTAACTAAAGGTTGTTGGTTCTTGATTAAGCAAATCATTTAATGAAACATTATTTGGTCAAATAATGTTTTATTCACCTCATGGATTTGCATTTTGAATTGGTCTGAAAACATTCCAATGTCCTTAAAATTAGTGAAAAGCTAATTTGATCATATCCCAAATTATTCCAGATAAACTTTGGTTTCAAACACAGAATCCATCTTAAACTGTAATATGGTTTTCAACCATTTTCCCCTTCCTCTTTGTACATAGCAGTTAGTTTAGTTTAGTTGAGTTTTACTAGTCTTAGTTAAGAGTGTTAAACTGAAATACGTTTGACTTGGAGCTGAATGATTTTTGTTAATAAACTCTTATATTTTGAACAGAAGTTGTGGTTAATTTATTCCATGTATGTGCAGAATTATCTGTTTGACCATGATTAGTGCTCGAATCACTCTTTCATTTATTGTTCTAATACACAGTTAGTAGGACTGTGTGTCATAAACAGTATATAACAGCTGAAATAATATCTGATTAAATAACATATTTTACCACCCCTACAGGCGAGGGCAATAAACATCTTAAAGTATCAGAAACATAAATTCCCAGCTGGCTGGGAATAGAAAAGAACATTGAATCACATTTGTTTAAATGAAACCTTAACTGTTATGTCCCTTTTCTATGTTCTTCTGAAATCAATTTATGATTATAATAAAAAAAGAAATAATTCAGTTTTAAAATTTACTGATAAATACTACAGTTTGCATATTTTAAAGTACTTAATGCTGAAATTAATGAAAAAAGCAAATTGAATCAGCAGAGATATCTAGAAGAGGGTCCAATGGGTCTCTTCAAAAAGAACCAGAACAACGTGCAGACAGCAGTGAGTGGGCGGAGCCAAGATACCTGGACAGGTAAGGAACAGTTTGGACAACATCCTGAGGATCATTAAATGCTGACTGAGACAGCATCTCCTCCCATCAGTAACTGGATCAGAACCAGGATAGATGTCCTGATCACATCTAAAGGTTTGCTGTTTATCAGTAAATCATTTTTCATCAGAACATCTTCTTCATCATCCTCATCCATCAGAACACCAGCAGGGGGCAGTCTGGGCTCAGAGGAGGCAGGCCACAGGTTGGGTCAGGATGTTCTGGTGGTTCTAGTTCTAAAACCTAGAGCTTCCTGTTTGATGAAGAATCTCCTGGAACCGTCCAGATTCTACCCTGAACCTCAGCTGCTGTTGATGTTTTTCAGAGTTTCAGCTTTAATTGTTTAAACCTGAACGATGGAACTGAATCCCATTGATCCTCATTCACTCAGTAACACACCTAGAAATGATGGAAACAGCCTCAGGTGGGTGGAAATTGGTAATGTTCCTCTGTTTAGGTCTGGAGATGATGGTCTGTCTGTTTGCTGAGGAGCATCAAATCTCTGCATCTTCTCAAAGGGACACTTTCAGTCTGACTGAATAAAAGGAGGAAAATCAGCAATTCATTCTAAACAAGTCAGATGGAAAGAATAATCAGGACAACAGGATCCAGGATTTTTCAAAGGGGGGTGCGCACCTTAGGGTAATGTCAAGACAACATAAAATAAATCTGATAGTTAGGGTGGAAGTCATGATTGATATTGGTAGCAGACTAATTGGTAAACAAGTCCAAGCAACATAGATTATCTAAAATTGTGATCCAGCGTCATCACGGAGACAGACTATGTTTTCATCCCTCAATTCTTACTAGTCATGGCTAAAAATGACCTTTGGTGGATTATTATGATACACATGTTTTTTTATGGGAAATACAACTGGATATCACTTTTCTGT
This sequence comes from Cyprinodon tularosa, assembly GCF_016077235.1. NCBI lineage: Eukaryota > Metazoa > Chordata > Actinopteri > Cyprinodontiformes > Cyprinodontidae > Cyprinodon > Cyprinodon tularosa. The sequence continues at coordinate 45,873 of NW_024037973.1, read as the reverse complement.
GGAGTCTTACTGATAAAATGATAGTGTTTTTACTACGATTGGTCAACACCCGGCAGGCAGAAGAGGTAAACCATTAATTGATCACAGAAACACATCAGCCTCAGGACCGGATTCTAAAATCTCTGCAGTGGGACTATAAATCTGATACGGTTCTGCTGCTGAAGCTCCTCGAAAATGTTATTAACTAATTCTCATCCCAGGAATATGGTCAAGTTATATCCCAAAAACATTTATCAAAATAGTTCAAGGTCGACTCAGTAAAATCCCATTTCCTATACTTAAAAACACAAATTATTCGAGTTTATTGAGTCAGCAAGTTTTTTAAGTGGCTTATGATATTCTCATGGCCTCAGATAATGGACTTGTATCTGTGCTCGTCCTGCTGGATCTCAGTGCTGCATTTGATACAGTTGATCATAATATTCTTTTAAAAAGACTTGAATATTTTGTTGGAATTAAAGGAAAAGCACTGGTTTAAATCCTATTCATCTGATCGATTTCTATGAGGTGCCCCCAGGGACATAAATCAGAATTAACTTGCATATACACATATGAAATTACACTCTTCCATATAATATACTGAAAACCTCACACAAACACTAGTAAAAAGCTCTCACATAAACTAGTGAAAACATTTACCTCTTATATAATCTACTCAAAAGCTCTCATACAAAGTAGTGAGAACTGTTCATATAAACTGGTGAAAAGCTTTAGCTTTCATACACACTACTAGAAAGCTTTCATATACACTATTAAAAAGCTCTCATATACACTACTAGAACGCTCTCATATACACTACTAGAACGCTCTCATATACACTATTAGAAAGCTCTCATATACACTATTAGAAAGCTCTCATATACACTATTAGAAAGCTCTCATATACACTACTAGAAAACTCTCATATACACTATTAGAACGCTCTCATATACACTATTAGAACGCTCTCATATACACTATTAGAAAGCTCTCATATACACTATTAGAACGCTCTCATATACACTATTAGAACGCTCTCATATACACTATTAGAAAGCTCTTATATACACTATTAGAACGCTCTCATATACACAACTAGAACGCTCATGTTGTTCATGTTAATGACAAATCTTCCTCATGCTCAAAGGTTACCTGTGAAGTATCACAGGGATCAGTGCTAGGACCAATTCTCTTTACTATATATATGCTCCAATCGGTAGAGTTATTAGACAGCATGGGATTAATTTTCACTGTTATGCTGATGATACCCAGCTATATCTGTCTATAAATCCATATGAAGCTAACCCATTGCATATATTACAGGCATGTCTTGAAGACATAAAAACCTGGATGACTCTTAACTTTCTCCTTCTGAATGCAGACAAAACAGAAGTTATAGAAGTAAAAAATCTTGGTGTTATTTTTGATCAGGACCTGTCATCTAAATCCCATATCAAAGAGGTTTCTAGAATTTCCTTCTTTCATCTGTGGAATATTGCAAAACTTAGAAATATCCGGTCCAGGGGTGATGCTGAGAAACTAGTCCATGCATTTGTTACTTCAAGGCTGGACTATTGTAATTCTTTACTATCAGGAAGTCCACAAACTGTAGTTAAAAGCCTTCAGCTGATCCAAAATGCTGCAGCTTGAGTTCTGATGAAAATTAAAAAGAGAGATCATATTTCTCCTATCCTGGCTTCTCTTCATTGGCTTTCTGTTAAATCCAGAATAGAATTGAAAAACCTACATTACCGTTCAAAAGTTTAAGGTCACCCAAACAATTTTGTCTTTTCCTGAAAAGTCATACTTATTCACCACCATACGTTGTGAAATGAATAGAAAATAGAGTCAAGACACTGACAAGCTAGAAATAATGATTTGACTTTGAAATAAGATTTTTTTTTTTTACATCAAACTTTGCTTTCATCAAAGATTCCTCCATTTGCAGCAATTACAGCATTGCAGACCTTTGGCATTCTAGCTGTTAATTTGTTCAGGTAATCTGGAGAAATTGCACCCCACGCTTCCAGAAGCAGTTCCCACATGTTGGATTGGTTGGATGAGCACTTCTTACGTACCATATGGTCAAGCTGCTCCCACAACAGCTCAATGGGGTTCAGATCTGGTGACTGCGCTGGCCACTCCATTACCGATACAATCCCAGCTGCCTGCTTCTGCTCTAAATAGTTCTTGCACAATTTGGAGGTGTGTTTAGTGTCATTATCCTGTTGTAGGATGAAATTGGCTCCAATAAATTACCTCCACCATGCTTAACAGATGGCGTCAGGCATTCTTCCAGCATCTTTTCATTTGTTCTGCGTCTCACAAACGTTCTTCTTTGTGATCCAAACACCTCAAACTTGGATTCATCCGTCCACAACACTTTTTTCCAGTCTTCCTCTGTCCAATGTCTGTATTCTTTTGCCCATCTTATTCTTTTTCTTTTATTGGCCAGTCTCAGATATGGCTTTTTCTTTGCCACTCCGCCCTGAAGCCCAGAATCTCGCAGCTGCCTCTTCACTATAGATGTTGACACTGGTGCTTTGCGGGTACTATTTAATGAAGATGCCAGTTGGGGACCTGTGAGGCGTCTGTTTCTCAAACTAGAGACTATAACGTACTTATCTTCTTGCTCAGTTGTGCAACACGGCCTCCCACTTCTTTTTCTACTCTGGTTAGAGCCTGCTTCTGCTGTCAGAAACTCAATCTGCTCAAAGAAAGGTCAGTTTTGTTGTTTCTGTTCAGTAACAAGCTAAACTGTTTTCAAATGTGTGAACATGATTGCACAAGGGTTTTCTAATCATCAATTAGCCTTCTGAGTCAATGAGCAAACACATTGTACCATTAGAACACTGGAGTGATAGTTGCTGGAAATGGGCCTCTATACACCTATGTAGATATTGCACCAAAAACCAGACATTTGCAGCTAGAATAGTCATTTACCACATTAGCAATATATAGAGTGTATTTCTTTAAAGTTAGGAGTAGTTTAAAGTTATCTTCTTTTTTTTTTTTTTTTTTTTTTTTTTATAATTATATTTATTGGTTTTTAACGTTTTAACAAACAAATACAATACAAGAACAAAAGAAAAATCCAGCTCTTAAAGTTAAATACCTATATACGAGCATATGCGTACACATACGCACATATACATACCGATCAAAGAGAAAAGATGGGAGAAAAAAAAAGGACAGCAATGAAAAACAAATGGTCCGAACCAGAACATTTCAGATGTTTACAATTCGGACATCCTCAAATTATAAATCCTCTCCGGAGAAGAGCCGAGGTTTCAAATCCTGCATAAGAAATAAAAGGTTCCCAAACTTTATAGAAGTTATTTTCTTTATCTTGCAGTTTGCTCGTCAAATAGTCCAAAGATATATAGTCCAGTACTATATTTAGCCATTGTGATTTACTTGGTGCCTTGTCAGAAATCCAATTCAGTACCACACATTTTCTTGCACAAAAAGTAAGCATTCTGTAGAGTTGATGCTGATGTTTACCAATAATACCGGTGTCGGTTAAACCAAGTAGTAAATACAATGGGTTGAATTGTGTGCCCATAGAGAAAATCTTATCTAATTCACATTTTATTGTATGCCAAAAATTTTGAATTTCTCTGCAGGACCAGTAACAATGTGTGAGGCTACCAATATCCACTCTACATTTCAAACACAATGGTGAGAGGCTTGTTTTGAATTTACTTCGCTGAGAAGGAGAAATGTGCGCACGGTGTAAAATTTTAAATTGTATGGCCTTAACCCGATTGCAAATACTTAGAGACTTTGCATTCTTCCAGGCCTCATCCCATCCCTCCTGATTTATTGTACACTGCAATTCCCTTTCCCAAACTTCTTTTAGGAGAAATGTATTTGGTAAGGGGTGCTCTTTCAGCAAGTTGTAAAAGGTTTTAATTGAAGTTTTTACCCTGGAGGAAAAAAGCTGTTTTTCACACACTGAAATTGTTTGGTCCACATCGAGTGTGGTTTTTTTCTAAATGAAATCTCTAATTTGTAAATAGCGAAAGAAATCCTGCCTCCCAATATCCAATAGTTGCGAGAAAGATAATAATGTGTTACCTTCCATCAAGTCAGAAAGCGTACGAATTCCTTTTATTGACCATGTTTTGAAGCCAGAGTCCATAACGCCTGGCAGAAACATCGGGTTATCACAAATAGGTGTAAGAGGTGATATAATTTGGAACCTGTCCTCAAGTTTTTGGACCATTTGCCATGCCCTCACAGTGTTAATAGTAATGGGGTTACTGCAGTACGTCTTTATGGCATAGTTTTTTCCTAAAAAAAGTAAATTTTTTAAAGGGAACCTGGACATAGAGCTTTCTATATCGAGCCACAGAGAAGTAGGCTCCCCTGTCCAATCAGCAGCAGCACGCATGTGAGCGCTGATCTGATACTTTCGTATGTCTGGGAGAGCAAGGCCCCCACACTCGGCCGGGAGGCACAGTGTAGAAATTTTTAAGCGTGGTTTCCTTCCCGCCCATATAAAAGAACTTAGCCATCCGTTTAGAGCCTTAATTGTTTTACGGAGAAAAAGAACTGGAATCATTTGTATGGGATATAAAAGTCTGGGTAAGACATTCATTTTTAGAAGAGACACGCGGCCCAACCACGAGAGAGGCAGCACTCTCCATCTTTCAAGGTCCAGCCGAATACGTTCAAATAAGGGGGTGAAATTGGCCTTATACATTTTGTCAAATGAGGGGGTAATTCTTATTCCCAGGTATGAAAATCCCTCTGGGGACCAAGTGAAAGGAAATGGAGCAGGTATAGATGGTTGATGTTTTAATGTGCCTAGTGGCATGACCTCTGATTTGTTAAAATTGATTTTATAGCCCGAAAAATCCCCAAACTTGTTAATGGTCTCTATGAGATGTGGGATAGAATCCTCAGGCTGAGATAGAAATATGAGCACGTCGTCAGCGTATAAAGTAATCTTGTGCTGCCTCTCCCCAATGGTCAGACCCCATATCCCCTCATGGGTCCGCACCGCCTCCGCCAGAGGCTCCATAACCAGAGCAAAAAGCAGGGGCGATAGAGGGCAGCCCTGGCGTGTTCCCCTTTGCACCCGGAAATTTGGCGATCTTAAACCATTGGTAATAACAGCTGAGCAAGGCTCGCTGTAAAGTATTCTGATCCAATTAACAAAATTTTCCCCCAGGCCAAATTTTCTCATGGTGTAGAACAAATATGGCCACTCAACGCGATCAAATGCCTTTTCGGCATCTAGGGAAACAACTAGACCAGGCATTGCTCTTAGATTAAAGAGCTGGATCACGTTGAGCAACCTACGCATGTTATTGAAGGAGCTACGTCCCCTAATGAAGCCAGTTTGATCCTCATTAATAAGTGTTGGGAGTAGGATCTCCAAACGTTTGGCTAATATTTTTGAAAGGATCTTTAAGTCCACATTTAATAAGGAAATTGGCCTGTATGAGGCACAATCTTCAGGTGGTTTATTTTTTTTAAGTATAAGAGATATGTTGGCTTCCCTCAATGACATGGGCAGGTGACCTTTTCGAAAAGAGTTGTTAAACATCTGCAGCAGCGGTTCGACTAGTAGGGTGATGAACTCCTTGTAAAATTCTACAACAAGAAAGTCGGGCCCTGCTGTTTTTCCAGACTGCAGACCTTTAATAGCTTCTGTGACTTCCTTAATGGTTATAGGACTGTCTAATGTTGATTTTTGGATTTCTGTCAGACAAGGAAGGTTAAGGTTGGAAAAAAAGGTGTTCATTAGATCTGTAGTGTCAATAGAGATCTGAGATTTGTAGAGATTCTCATAAAATTCTTTGAAGGTGTTGTTAATATCATTTCAGTCTAAGAGTTGTTTGCCATTCCTGTCGTTAATGAATGCTATATTTTGAGAATCTGATTTCTTTTTGATCAGGTATGACAGATATTTCCCAGGCCTGTCACCGTGTTCATATAGTTTTTGTTTTGCAAATCTTATTTTCTTCTCTGCTTCGTTTGTTAGCAGGCAATTTAGCGCTGAGCGGAGAGTCTGGATTTCTTTGAGTTTCTCCGTGGAGGGTCTAACTTGATAGACCTGCTCAGCCTTCTTCAATTTGGCTTCCAAAATTAATCTTTGTTCTGCTTGCCTGCGTCTTTTACCATTTGTAAAAGTAGTAATGAGGCCTCTGCAATAAGCTTTGGAAGTCTCCCACAGTAATGATGGATCGTTGGTGGATGCTGCATTAACTGAGAGAAAATGTTTGAATTCCTCTGCAAAATAAGTTTTAAATTTTCCATCATATAAAATAGAGGAGTCAAAGTGCCACCATCTTGATCGACTGGCCACAGTTCCCATGTTACATTGAATGTATACAGGTGCATGGTCAGATATTATTATGTTGCCGATTGAGCTAGAAATGACTGAAGGTAGGAACTGCCTGGGGACAAAAAAATAATCAATTCTTGTATAACAGGAATGTACTTTGGAAAAAAATGTGAATTCTTTATCTGTTAAATGTTGCGTTCTCCACACATCAACATATGCCAACTCCTCACACAAAGTCAAAACCAATTGGGCCTGAGATGAAATACGACATTTGCCAGTTGGGGATTTATCAACCAAGGGGGAGAGATGACAGTTAAAATCTCCACCCACAATTGTATTCTTGATGTTCAATTCCACCAGTTTTGTAAAGGCAGATATTAGAAATTTGCCTGGTTGACCAGGGGGAAAATAGACGTTCATAAAGGCGATCTCCTCCCCAAACAGAATACCCTTCACAATAATATATCTCCCACCGGTATCTTTTATGCAATCTACAAGTTTAAATGGGACATTTTTCCGGATCAGAATGATAACACCTCTGCTTCTAGATGTAAAGGAGGAAAAGAAGGCCTGATTAAAAACACCCTGTTGCAATTTTGCATGTTCTTTCGCATCCATATGGGTTTCCTGTAAAAAAGCCACTTGAACCTGTGCCCTCTCAAGATATGTTAAGACCTTTCTCCGTTTGAGAGGTGTGTGAATGCCATTAACATTCCATGTACAAATATTAAGTGTTGACATAATAACTTTTTGCTATAAAAACAAGGCGCGAGGACTCCAACATAGTTTCCTTGATATAATGAGGTCGAACATTTTTCTCTCCTCCCTCCCCCTCTATACTTCAAAAAGAGCTGGAATAACATGTAACAAACAGAAAAACTAACTAACTGCCAACAAACATTGCCTAACATTGGCATAACAGATACACTATTTCTCCTCCAAACGGTGAAGAGCGAGTGTGTAGGTCTTCTGACAACAAACAGTCACCTGTTTAGCTAATTCAAGAGCAACAATTCAAAAAAAAAAAGAAAAAGAAAAGGGGGGCCGGCGCTTGGATAATAAGAACGAATATTTACCCATTTTACAAAAAGTAATATATAACGACAAGCATAATGTCTCTGCATAAGAATACTATTCATCACAATAATATGAGTTCACATAGGTGTATAAAACAGTAAAACGAAGTACCTATGTGTCCCATGGCGCTGACAGCGGGGCTTATTTAAGCGTATCCAGGAATCGTTCAACTTCAGCTGGGTTCTGGTACACCCTTGTAGAACCACGGTGAGTGACTTTAAGCTTGGCGGGGTAGATGAGCCTGTAGCTGGCATCCACGGCTTTCAGACGTTTCTTAACGCCATCAAAGCTTTTACGCTTCTGTGCAACAGCCGCTGAGAAGTCCTGAAAGATCATCACAGAGGCACCGTTGTGCTCCAGGGGCTGCCCATTCTTGCCCTTTTCCACAGACGCGCGCATGATCCTCTCCTTGTCGCGGTAGTTGTGCAGCCTGACCAGGACTGGACGCGGCCTCTGGCCAGCGGCGGGGACCGGAACCCCGGTGCGATGAGCTCTGTCTACTTTTAACTTCCCGGTTTCCGTTTGGATATTCAGCACTTTTGGGAGCCACTTCTCAAAGAATAAAGCGGGATCATTCCCTTCCACGAATTCCGCAGACTCTGGGAGCCCAATTATGCGTAAGTTTCGTCTCCTGCCTCTATTTTCCATGTCATCAATGTGATCCGTGAGCTCTTTTACCCGCCCCTCCAGTGACTTCAGCTTACTAGCGACAGCACTGCAAAAAATCTGAATCTAGATAAGTCATTTTTTATCAAAATAAGTGCATTTGTTCTTGGATTGAGGAGGTAAAAGAGACATTTTGCCAGTGGAACAAGACAATTTACACTTAAAATAAGAAAACACAATTGCATTGTCTTATTTCAAGTGCATTTTATCTAATTATCTTATTTTAAGAGTAAAATTACTCATTCCATTGGCAAACTGTCTCATTTACCTGCTCAAATTAAGGGTGAATACACTCAATTTAAGAAATTTTTTACTTATTTCAAGATCGTTTTTGCAGTGAGGGGCTGTTTCGTCTTCCAAGGTGGAGATGCAGAGTCGCAAACTTTTTTGCTAGCCAAACCGCCAGTAGCTTCATTAGCTTCTCCGCTAGCCAAACCGCCAGTAGCTTCATTAGCTTCTCCGCTAGCCAAACCGCCAGTAGCTTTATTAGCTTCTCCGCTCGATTCCCCTGTCATCTCCGTCACAACGTTTTTCCTTCGTGGCATGTTCTCAGACGGTCTTAAGAAGTAATCACTAATACTCATTGCAAGTTTAGCCGACGAAGAGAGACTGCCTTGTCGTTTTTTGCAGGGTATAAACTGAAGAAATAAGTAAGAAAAAGCACCAGCGCCCCTCGTCCCGACTGTCCCTTAAGCCGCCATCTTGAAGGCCTCAAGACTTTCAAAGTTATCTTCTTTGAAAAGTGGAGTGCTTTTCCTTAAAAAATAAGGACATTTCAATGTGACCCCAAACTTTTTAACAGTAGTGTATGACAAAAGAACTGGTTTGCTGGACCAAGTTTCTTATGGCAGAAGGAACTTCCGAAGGAGGGGGACAAAGTCAAAGAGATCGACAATAAAGATCCAGAACTAAAAATGTCACAAGTTTACACAATCAAAACAAAAGAAGTTAAATCACTTTCAAGTCGAATGCAAAATTTCTCAGATTGGAAGAGATTGGTAAAGGCCATAGCAAGACTAAAACGCTTGGTAAAGCATATAAAGACCAAAACAAAACTGTCAAACGAAACAACTACTCTAGAAGAGAGAAATAATGCAGAAGAATTCATAATTCAAACTGTTCAAACTGAACCTTTCAGTGAAGAAATTAATTATTTAAAAATCATACATTGTATTTTTCTGGATTTTTGTTTTAGATTCCATCACTCACAGTTGAAGAGTACCTATGATAAAAATTGCAGTCTTCTGCAAGCTTTGCAAGTGAGAAAACCTGAAAAATCAACAGTGTATCAAATACTTGTTCCCCCCACTGTACGTACAGTGGTGTGGATTGCTTTGGGCCATTCTATGTACGAGAAGGAAGGAAAGAAAAAAAGAGATATGGACTCTTATTCACTTGTATGTGCTCAAGAGATATCCATATAGAAGTCCTGGATGACCTCAGTACCAGTTGTTTCATCAATTCTCTCCATTGCTTTAGCAATTTGTGGCAAGTCAGCTGCATTGCGACCAAGGCACTAATTTCATGGGTGCAAGGAATGAGTTTCAAAAGCTGATGGAGTCAAGTCAAGAGAAGCTGAAAGATCTAGGCTGCAAATTTGTTCTCAACCCACCTGCTTCCAGTCACATGGGCGGCGTTTGGGAGAGGCAGATTAGTACCATAAGAAATGATTTGAAATCCATATTGGACCAATCTGCTCAAATGCTTGACACTTCATCTCTTATAACTTTTCTGTATGAAGCCATGGCCATTGTGAATAGCCGACCACTAAGTGCAGAGTGTATCAGTGATCCTGTAGGACCTGAGCCATTGACACCTAACCACATATTGACAATGAAATCTACGGTCATTACGAAACCGCCTGGAGAATTTGTTTGAGAAGACCTCTATCTACAGAAAAGATGGAAAAGAGTTCAGTATTTGGTGAACATATTTTGGACCAGGTGGAGGAAGGAATATCTGTTGAATCTGCAACAGAGAAGAAAAGGCACAAGACTCGAAGAGACACTAAAATAAATGACATTGTATTACTACAAGATGAAGGTCTACCGAGAAACCAGTGGAAACTTGCCAAAGTGCTTTATGTTTTCCCAGGAGCTGACAACAGAGTCAGAGTCAAAAAAGGTATACACACGACTAAAACATTTTTAGAAAGACCAAAACATAAGAAAATACTTCTACTTCAAGCTGAATAATAACAAAAGAAACACATAGTTGGTATCTTGTATTCTTAACCAGTTTGTTATTCATCATCTGTTATGCAGAATCACACATAGTGTGATGGTGGCAGTGTAAATGCTATTGTTTTGCTGGTACAATAATTCTGAAATCCAGTAGGTGGCACTGTTGCACCTCATATAAGTTTGTACTTATCGGCGCTGTTGCACCTTATAGAAGTTTGTATTTATTGTTTATTTTAAATAGTTTGATATTTGTGTAATATACCTTATAATCCTCATTTGTTTTGAGTGTTAGTCACAGTATTTAATTAAATTAAGATTAAGATGGATGCACGTATTTTGAAAAATGACATTTCCGTTTTCCTGTCAACATCATAAGCTATCAGCACCACACTTGTGCTTGGACGTGGACTGTACGAGCTCACAAAAGGCTAAGAACTGCATTCGCTAATTAAAACAAAAGATTTAAACAGAAGAATAAACCCATCCTTAGTCACAAGCAGGCCAAAGTGGTATGTTTATTTGCTACATTTATTGTATGTTATGTTGTGAGGCAAATTATTTCTGTTGTATTTTTGTGCTTATTTTGTCAGTTGTACAGTGTTTCAGAGCATTAAACATCAGTAAAAAGAACTCTTGTTTTCGAGTTTTAACTGAGGCAGGCATACTAACAAATATATTAAAGCTATAAATCAGCTGAACTTTAATTTCATCTGGAAGAACCGAGACAACTACTTAAAGAAAGCAATTATATTTAAGACTTTACAGACAGTAGTTTACAAGCTATTGACTTTTGTTGTTTAAATGTTGCCTCATAGGGATATTGGTTGAAATCCTTTTTAATTAATAGAATTAATATCTGGTTCTGTGTCCCCAAAGGTTTGTTTAAAAAATTGGAGGCTTGGATTTTGTTTTTAGATGTAACTTTAGTGTCAACAGACTTCCTGTTCAGTTATCTTCCTTTCACACACAGCTTTCCTCCTCAGCAGACTCCCATCTGGAGCAACAGAGATGTGTTACACAGAAATAAGTCTCTGTATTTGGATCACTGGATGGAAAAAGGATTTGGTCCATAAGAGTTTTTCTCAATGACAGGAGAGATTGGTTATCTTATGGTGAATTCTGCTAATTATATAATCTGGATTGCTCAGGAACTCAGTTTAAAACAGTAATGAATTCTGTTCCCTCTGCAGTCAAACATCTGGTTCAAAATATAAACATTCAATCAGCTAACCTTCAGTTACCCGCTCTTCAACTGTTTGGAGTTAACCTTTTGGACCAAAGTAATTCTAACAAACGGATGCACCAGCATCTGACTAATTTTATATTTCCTTTCCGACCAAATAAAAACTCCATCTTAAATGAGTTTTCTGATTCAGAGGTCAATAAATGGAGGAACTGCTTACCTTAAATATCCTCTCAGTCCCAAAGCTAAAGAAGTTCATTTAAAATTCTCAATAACATTTTTCCATCTAGGGAAATATTAAGACAAAGATTCAACTTTGACACTAACAGCTGTACCTTTTGTAACAACATTAACATTTTGGAGAAACTTTCAGGACTGAATCTCAACCAAACGTTCCCTCCATCTTCCCTTAAAAAGAGAGGATATAATATTTGGAACCACCCACTGAGACAGAAGAACCGACCTCATTCAGAACAACCAGCTGATCTTTGTGAAATTCTTCATCCATTCCTGTAAATGGGCTGATAAAAAACTGACTTTTCAGCCTTTAAAGACCTTCTAATGGAAAACCACTTCAGAACCTTAAAACAGATCAAAACCAGCATGGATTACAGCTCTTATACGCCTTTAATGATCTGAATTCTTTTGAAAACTAATCTCCCTTTGTCTCTTTCTTCTGCTTGTTTTTGTCATTCTACTATCCTTCTGTTTGATGTCTGACAAGTTTTACAGATATTTTCATTTTAATTCTTTATTGCTGTGTTATAATTATATGTGTTCCTTAAGCCTGTAACATTTGATTTCTTAATGTATGTAGCTACATGACATTTGATATTGTATAACGTTCAAGGAAAATAAATAAATACATAAAAAAACACCCATTGTTTACATTCCAACCAGTCTAACTAGGGAGTACCAATATGGCGACTGATGACGTCACAGCACCGCAATCTACCAACGGCCTATAGGGCTCGGGATCCACGTTGCATTGTGGGACGTCGCGGTCATATTGACGGCTACGCAAACGTAAACATAGCTCTGATACAACGTTGTTGTTGAAAGAAGAGACGTAGAAGTAGAGAGAAAAAAGATGTCAAAATCCCGAAAAAGATCTGGAATTTACCAGGACACATTAAATAGAGAAGCCATGGACCGGTATGTTGACAAAATCAGCATTATTAATAATGTGGATCCATATGAAGTTCCAAACAATGAGTGGAGCACCGATGAGTGAGCGCCTATACTTCAAAACAGTTCCGAAGCTACAAGTCCTTGGAGTCTCATGTGCAGTTCATGAATGGATGGGTTCAGGAGCTGCACATCATAAAGCCAGCAAACAGTGGGAACACAGTAATCCGTACGAAGGTAAGCTGTGCTCAGACGGGCTCTGGAACCTGCTAGTTTAGCAACTGCTAACCGCTAATGCTAACAACCACTCACGCATGTAATGTACTTTTAACTAGCTGCTATGTGTTTCAAAGGTGTAGTTAGTAACGTTAACTGCCAACCCTCCTGGTTTCTCACGTATTTGAGCATTTTCCCGCTGCCGTTTTTATTATTTTCCCGTAAAAGATCCCAACTTTGAAGGAAAGAAACAAAGTAGGCCATAAAATAAAACCGTGCATCTTTAACTTACCAGAATGAAAATGCAGGGAACACACTCTCAATGACATTGGAATACTGTGGAAAGTTATGTTTGGTCGTCTTACAGCCGCGATCCAAGCTAGCCGACGACTCTTTATCTCTGACGCTTGGTCTCCATGGTTACGCCTCCAGGCAGAAAGCGGTGGAAAGTTAACCCATTTTCTATGTTTTTCCCATGGCGATCATGTGTTGAGCTGTTACAGCCCACAATACAGCAACGGTTTACCATGGTTGAAATCAAGTTAAGGTGAAATTAATCACGCTGAGAAGGAGTACAGTATGCGGTAGTCATAGGCAGTAGTCTGAGCCACGGTAAAAGAGGCCGTCAAGATGGCGGCAACGCAAAGTGCTTACGTCATGACGACCAAGCCCTTCTTCTTCTTCTTCTTCTTGTTTTATGGCGGTTGGCAAACAATTAAGAGGTGCATTACCGCCACCAACCAGTAATGAGTGTGGATCAAGACAGACATGCTCAAAAAAAAAAAAAAAAGGGGAAAAAACCTAAATTCTTTTCACTAAACCTGTAGCCAAAAAATAACGAAAAAGTAGTCTTCCTTTGAATCTTCTTCCCACTGTTTTTGCCAATCTTCTCGGATCTTTCTTTTAAAAACTTTTAACTTCTATTTTACTCATATCGATTTTTATATCACTCTTACTTTGGTTTATTGCCATCTGCCTCAAGTTTTTGTATAACTTGATCCAACGACATATTCCTCATTCCTAAGAATTTCTCAGCTCCTTTAACAATGATTTTGATGTTCTCATTTTTATGTTTAACCTGGTCCGTGCAGTTAATAACATAAGCCACAAACAAAACTAGTTTGTCAAAGTCAACAGGGTTATAAACCCTGGCATGCTGCTCTGGTTCTCGCCTTAGTACTTGAATGTTACTCACAGTTTCCTTTTGCTTTTCCTGAACCTTCTTTAACGCCTCAGCATAACTTAGGTTGTTTGTTGTTTTCACTTTTTGAACCTCAACTGCTTTCTTCCTAAATTCACACCCTCCATATGTTGCCCTGTGCTCTCCACCACAATTACAGCATTTAACCTGAGTATTTTCACCACATTCTTGTATTTTGTGCTCCCTTCCACATTTAAAACATCTCTGTTTGCCCCTACACACTGCAGCAATGTGACCATATCTCTGACACTTGTAACATCGAAGTGGAGGAGGAACATAAGGCCTGACTGGATAGCACATGAAACCCACTTTAACTCTCTCTGGGATTTCTGGAGTAGAAAATTTCAGAAGCACAGATAAGCTGTCAACTCTCTCATTGTTCACTGTTTTCTGCAATCTCTTTATATCACTGACTTCAACATTATGGATGTTATGCTTTAATCTCTCCAGATCTTCATTAACCGGAATTCCGTAAATAACTCCTCGGGAATCTTTCTTTTCACCCAACACTCTTTTACTCTCCACTCTTTTCTTTCCAATACTTTCAACACTCATTGCTTTCCTTTTGTGCTCTTCTGATTTGCAGACGATTAGCAAGTTTCCATCTCTCAGAGTTTTAGCCATTTCAACTTCCCCCACTTTCTTTTTTAGCTCATTAGAGACTATTACTGGGCTCAGAATAATATTTTCATCTTCCTTTCTGAATTTTAATATTATCTTCACCTCTTTTTCATGATTTTTTTACGTACACCCTTGCTTCCATCATCTGTGCTTTCGTCTTCAAGGTTTCTTTTGATTCCTAAATTCTCACAAGCTCTGCCCGCTTCACTACTTTTGGATTTTCCATTTCTCCGGTAACTACCAACTGGCAACGACCAAGCCCTATTAGCAATCAAGTAAATAAATGGAGATCAGAGGCACAGAGGAGTAATACAAAGGAAAGGATTTTAATTCCTTTATTTTCTCAGGAAATACATTATTAACCTTTAACACATTATAGTTTAGTTCACTTACAGTTTTTTTTTTTTTTTTTTTTTTTTTTTTTTTTTAGGGGGGAAATTACGTAATTTATCTCTATTTTCAAAGTATGGTGCGCATGCTGGTGCGCATGCGCAATGAGCTGCTGGTAGGGATCGGGTAGCATTAGAAGCATTAGCTTAGCTTGTGTATGGAGTCATTGTAGAGAGGCTGATAATCTGGGAGTGTTTGCAGTGAGAATGTCTTCAGTCCAGCTTCAAGGAGAGTTTATCACCGAGCAGTTAACTCCTGCTGAAGAAACATTCACGGAGTTTAAAGGGAGTTTGGCCACTTCGGAGGAAAAGATGGACGAGCAACATCTACTGCTGGATTTCACCAGGATCCCCCAGATCATCTTACACCGGATAGGTAGGAAACACCTGATAGAAACGATTCCCTGATGATGCACACTGTGGATTTTAGCCTCATCTGATTGGAAAACTGCTTAGAGGAGATCAACATGCTAAGCTAAAGCTAACTTCTGGTCGGCGGCCATCTTACTACGGTCAGCTCGCTCACTTTCAGCATTAGGTTCTAATGACTGCGGTCTAGTTAGTCATTTGCTCCGGTTAAACCTGTTATTCGCCCCGGGTTCACTGCAATCGGAGAAAACCGTCCCTACCATAGAGATAATATAAGAGTAGACCCCGCATTGACTGTCGCGGCGCAGAATTTACGGGCGCCATCTTGGGGAGGTCATCCTTCTGCTTAAACAGAACAGTAGAAGGATGCCTCAGCACTGCAGCGGAGTTTAGTTTAAATCAACAGACTGTTGACATCAGGGCTGGAGGGAGAACTTCATGAAGGCATCAGAGCTTTGGAAGACATTACTAAATAAACAGCAGATATACACTACATAGAATAGAAACTCCCACAGTGGGGAAACTGTGATGATACAGCAGCAACACATTACAGAAAAAGGGGTCACACTATGTGGACCTTTAAAAGTGTATAAAAATTGAAAAATATCTAATCCAATGTTATTTCTTAAGCACTTAAAAACAACCACAGCTGACCAAAGGGCTGTAAAGAAAAAAAAATTAATTAAAACAATATAAATAATAAAAAAAAACAGCTAAAAATGGGTAAAAATAACATTCACATAAAAAATAAACAAATGAAATACTTTACTGTACATTGTTTTTACAAAGATTACATAATATTATGCATCTGAAGAATAATCAATATACAGCCGTGGATATTTTTACAGCATATATATATATATTAGGGCTGCAACTAACGATTATATTTTTATATTAACCTCTTTATTCCAAAATAAACATTTTAGACAGAACAAACAAGCACACAAGTACAGGTTCCTTATTAACTGTACTGGTGCAATATGAAAAATAAATGTTTGTGTTAAAACTACGCAAACTTACATGAGAAATGTAGCTGTACATCCACAAAATATAGGCTACTTTGTTTCATAAAGCGCAAAAAAAGACATTTTTGTTTTTTAAAGCCCCTAAGGGGTTCAAACAATAGGTCCCCCCATTTCAACAAATGAGTTTTTTTTAGACTAGAAGAGTTCTGCCTTTTAAGACAGGAAAGTATAGCAGTTAAAGTTGCTACTCGAGAAAATACTGAACCATAGAGATAAAAATAGCACTGTGATACAAATTATAAATTGTATTTGGAATAAAAATGAGAGAACTAGGGGTGCTAAAAAAAACATCCTCCACAGACAGATATTTACATGGGAATGTGGCATATAAAAATAATTGACATATTACTGATCTTGCTGGATTTTATTCTGCTTTATTTCCATAAATTGCAGGATCTTCTTTACTTTATCTTTGCCAGAAGATTTAAACTTCAAAAGCCTTGCGCTGACACATCCTGCGGCTCTGACTGCAGCGCTGAGAGGGATTCCTGCGGGAGAACGGGGTTGGGATGGGGGAGGCGCCTCACAGCAGCTGTCGCTGGAGGAACGATACATGCTTTCACGTAAGAGACTCCAAAAGCCGCCAGTGACACCGTAAAAAGTCGCCAGATTTGTCGCTAGTCGCTTTTTTTTTAAATAGTCGCTGGAGGGGTCTTAAAAGTCGCTAAATATAGCGACAAAGTCGCTGAGTTGGCAACACTGCACCTGCGGCGCTGGCTCACTCTGACGTATTTTTTTTTTCTCCCCCCGTTTCAGTCAAGTGGCTGTGATGACGGCAGCGACGGATGACGCATTAATCGCGCGACACAACTAATCGATGATGAAATTCGTTGCCAACGCTTTTAAAAGTCGATTTTTATCGATTCGTTGTTGCAGCCCTAATATATATATATATATATATATATATATATATATATATATATATATATATATATATATATATATGCACCATGTGTATAAGGGGGTTTCTGCATCATCAATGTCCCCTAACTAGGGTTGTCACGATACTAAACTTTTCAACTCGATACCGATACTAAGGAAAATACTCGATACCATTTTCGATACCACAAGGATAAAAACAAAGACTCCAAAATTCTACAGAAATATTTTCATTCATAAATAAAATACAATAAATCAATACAATAAACAATAAGAACAATATTTTGAGGTTGTATGCTGTGCACAATATTAAGCAAGCTTGATAAAAAAAACCGTATGAAATTAAAATAAAGTTTTCCTTACTTGGCTATGCTTTGCACACATAACAATGACACTAGCCAAACCGGTTAAGAAACAAAAATAATTCTCAGCAGCTGCACCTGTTACAGAAAAAGTCTGAAACTGAAAAGAGCACAGAATTATTCAATCACACAGTGTTCTGAAAGTGCATTTTCCTCTATTCTGCACTTTAAGTGAATGACTGCTTAGGTGCCACTGGTGGTAGCACTGTCTCGATACTTTTAAAAATGAGTATTGTATCCGGATACAACATTTTGGTATCGATACTTTTTTGAGTATCGATACTTTTGACAACCCTACCCCTAACCCACACCGCGGTGGTTTGATATCCAAGCAGAAAGGACAAGAAACGTTTGTAACCTAAAAACAGCATAAAGGTTGGAAATCAGCTTCTCCTCTAGAACCGACTGTTTATGCAGCCTGTAGAACAAAAGGCAGAAATAGAGAAACAATCAGATTAAATTGTGACAAATGGGGTCTATAACACAGATGATAGGAGAGATTAGGTGGCTGCAGGGTTGCTCCATTAAAACAAACAAACGTAAACAAACGAGTCAGAATAAATGTCCTCATTTCTGGCCTCAGATCTATTAATCAGGTGTTTGATGTTTGTGAATAATGTGAAATATTGTGGGAAACTGAAGTGCTGTGATCAAAGCCTCATTGTGAGCAGGCAGCATCTAGAAGCATCTGAGTCTGCAGAGTCCTGAAAGTTGGGATCCAGGTGGATCTGGAAGAATATGGACTGTAAAACACTCCAACACCTGGGATGATGTTTAAATCCATAAATTAGGATTACAGTCCTTTAAATTGGGATTTCTAATTATCATTCTCATTGCTTCATGTGGCTGTAATGACACTGCCATGGTTTGTAAACATGTTCATAAAGTTACCTGTGATTCATTTTCCCTTCTGTTTCTCAATGGAGCCACATTTTTGTATTTGCATCCAGAGAAACGTTTTAATGTTTTTAAATTTTTAGCCGATTTGAAAGTACTTTGACTTACTTTCTACTGTGAGTCTACAGGTGCTGGTCATAAAATTAGAATATCATGAAAAAGTAGATTGATTTCAGTAATTCCATTTAAAAAGTGAAACTTGTATATTATATTCATACATTACATACAAACTCATATATTTCAGATGTTTATTTTGTTTAATTTTGATGATTACAAATGACAACAAATGAAAATCTCAAATTCATCATATCAGAAAATTAGAATATTACTGAAGACCAATAAAAACAAAGGATTTATAGAAATGTTGGCCAACTGAAAAGTATGAACATGAAAAGTATGAGCATGTACAGCACTCAGTATTTAGTTGGGCCTCCTTTGGCCTGTATTACTGCAGCAATGCGGCGTGGCATGGAGTCGATCAGTCTGTGGCACTGCTCAGGTGTTATGATAGCCCAGGTTGCTCTAATAGTGGCTTTTAGCTCTTCTGAATTGTTGGGTCTGGTGTATTGCATCTTCTTCTTCACAATACCCCATAGATTTTCTATGGGGTTAAGGTCAGGAGAGTTTGCTGGCCAATTAAGAACAGGGATACCATGGTCCTTCAACCAGGTACTGGTAGCTTTGGCACTGTGTGCAGGTGCCAAGTCCTGTTGGAAAATGAAATCTGCATCTCCAAAAAGTTGGTCAGCTGCAGGAAGCATGAAGTGCTCTAAAACTTCCTGGTATGTGGCTGCGTTGACCCTGGACCTCAGAAAACACAATGGACCAACACCAGCAGATGACATGGCACCCCAAACCATCACTGACTGTGGAAACTTTACACTGGACTTCAAGCAACGTGGATGAAGTGCCTCTCTTCTTTTCCTCCAGACTCTGGGACCTTGATTTCCAAAGGAAATGCAAAATTTACTTTCATCAGAGAACATGACTTTGGACCACTCACCAGCAGTCCAGTCCTGTTTCTCTTTAGCCCAGGCAAGACGCTTCTGACGCTGTCTGTGGTTCAAGAGTGGCTTGACACAAGGAATGCGACAGCAGAAACCCATGTCTTTCATACGTCTGTGTGTGGTGGTTCTTGAAGCACTCACTCCAGCTGCAGTCCACTCTTTGTGAATCTCCCCCACATTTTTGAAGGGGTTTTGTTTCACAATCCTCTCCAGGGTGCGGTTATCTCTCTTGCTTGTACACTTTTTTCGACCACATCTTTTCCTTCCCTTCGCCTCTCTATTAATGTGCTTGGACACTGAGCTCTGTGAACAGCCAGCCTCTTTAGCGATGACCTTTTGTGTCTTGCCCTCCTTGTGCAAGGTGTCGATGGTCGTCTTTTGGACAACTGTCAAGTCAGCAGTCTTCCCCATGATTGTGTAGCCTATAGAACTAGACTGAAAGACCATTTAAAGGCTTTTGCAGGTGGTTTGAGTTAATTAGCTGATTAGAGTGTGGCACCAGGGGCCATCAATTTTGAACCTTTTCACAATATTCTAATTTTCTGATATGATGAATTTGAGATTTTCATTTGTTGTCATTTGTAATCATCAAAATTAAACAAAATAAACATCTGAAATATATGAGTTTGTATGTAATGTATGAATATAATATACAAGTTTCACTTTTTAAATGGAATTACTGAAATCAATCTACTTTTTCATGATATTCTAATTTTATGACCAGCACCTGTATACTGCATGTTTCACTGGCACAATTGGAGGAAAAACAATTTGTGAACTCATCAGAAATGTTTAGTTGCAGGGAAATTTTGTGGCTTTTTCTACTTATAGTTGAAAATTGTCTTGCCCATCTCTGAACAGACCATGGTGGTTGCGACCCACAACCTTCTCTGTTCTCAGTAATTCCTCGTACTTATTGAGCAGTATGTGCCTAATAACTTCCTGTTAATGTTTATCTAGTTAGGACGAAATTTGGGAACATAACGGGAGCACAGACACTGTGCCTCAGAATGGCTTTGATCTTAAACACTGTATTATTTTCATATAGCTGGGGCCAGGGATGTCTGTGTACGATGCAATGATGCCATGATATGGCAGGCTGTGATGCTGACGAAGCAAATGTTGGATTCAGGAAGAATAACTTTCCAAATAAATATAAATTGACTCTGCACACGAAAGAGGTTCAAGCAGCCCCTGCAGGAGCGGAAAGAAAAGCCCAACCAAACGTCAGGCTTTTCCTCCTCCGAATGCCCTCCTGCAGCCGTCTTTTATAAACAGAGCATAGCACATGATTACAAAACAGTATTTGTTCTGACACAACAATTGATCAATTCATACAGACAAGATGCTCCATCAGAATGACAAGGCAGGATGGTCTCCTGACTGCAAAAATGTCTCATAAGCACACAATTTTATAATCATCATTGATTAAACCTGACAGCAAACCTGATGGTACATCCTATATGTCCAAACTCTCCAGTCTGAGTAAGATTACAATTCTGTAAAAGTTTTCATGCTTTCTAGTCATTTAATACATAAATCTTATAAAGTGATATTTAAAGTGTTTGCTCAGAGTGAGCTCTAATCAGGAAAGAATCAGGAGAGAAAGATTAAAGCTACAGTGTGTAATTTTCAGCGACATCTAACGTCCAGAATGCAGACCGCAGCAACATGAACGTCTCCCCCCCACCGCTTCTCCCCCCCAACAGTACGGCGAGCGTTACGGGACAAAATGTCTTCCACAACGTCCGCATCACCTACCTTCTCAAGTGATGAGGTTTGTTTACATAGATAATTTTACAGATAGTATTTCATTAGTCTGTGTAGGTTTCATGTAGACTTTAGATAATAAATATACCCGTTATTTTTTCTACGTCGTTGTGACGTTTTGGTGAGCTGCTTTGCATTGTGATATAAACAAACGAAGTAATTGTAGTCATTAGTTTAACAGCGAGATTGTGTTCGCTGGAAGAATATATATTCCCCGTTTACAAGTCCAAGTCTTGTTTGTGGCACGGGGGTTACAAGGCGAGGAAGAGGGAGAGGAAGAGGGCGAGGAAGAGGGCAGAGAGGCCGGGGTGAGCGTGCAGCCAGGGCCAGGCGAAGGAGAGGTGCCAGTGGGCTGACTAGAGCAGAGGAGGAAAGGCTTGAAGATCTCCAAAGGAGCCGGAGAGAAGTAACCGAGGTATATATCCAGAAAATTATTTTACAGAAAATTACTGAATCATTACCTGTGAAACGTCAGGGACGTTGCTGAATAAGTATACTGGAGAGTAACAGCATCATCACGCAGCATGTTATTGTAATGGCCGATCTCGCAATCGCTAGTTTGTTGGCTCTGCGCTGCCGTAGCGCAAAGATGTCTGCCTCCATGGCTGTGAGACCCGCTCCTATGTAAATATAAATAACGAATTCTAAGGCAACGCAAATTTTAAGGTTTAGAGGCTGAGCTCTTAGATGATGATAAATAACATAGTTATGTATAATATATTACATTTCTGACTGTATATCCCTGTAATTATTACACACTGTAGCTTTAAAGATGTAAACACAGAGCTTTCTGTTCCAGCTCACATTCTAGACAAATAACTGGATCACCTTCGTGATTTTAGCTCTTAACTGTTACTGATCTGTGTTTCTTTCAGTGGATCTAGATTAATTGGTGACATAAAATTTCAAAATCCACCAATTATGCGAATTATGTTTTAGATTTCAGAATGTCAGATATTTTTTCCTTGTTTCCTCTTTCAATATAGTGGGGTCACCTCAATAATCAGAAAGTAGGTTCTGCAGTGAACCTGTTGAGAGTTTAAATGATAACCAAATGTTTTTATTTCTTTTATTAGTGAGTTTGGAACTCCCTATTTAACACATTGGTTGTATGGAAACGTTCAGCCTGGAGGCTCTTTGCTGCTTTTTGGGCGGTTGAATAAAGCAGATCAACTAGAAATATTTCAAATCCATTATTAACACAGCAGCATTTTGATCAGGCAACAGCACAGCCACCTAAATTTGAAAAGACATCTGTGAAATTTTGCATATCCCACTTGTCATAAGTTAAAGAAGGTGGGATTGTTTCCCAGTTTGCTACTTATTTCTTGTCAACGATTCTAAACAGTAGAAACACAGACACAGTGGATAGAACATCACATCTGTGGGGTTTATTATGATTATTTAAAGACATTACAGGAAGCTTTGGTTTTATGGCTGTGTGGATATCAGGAGTAACACTCATCATTGAGATTATGTTGCATTCCATAAGAGTTTCTGAAGGTTTCTTTCCATTATTATTCACCTTGTTTGGGTACGTAAACAGAAAGCGCCACATCAGCAGGTATTTTCTTGTTCTAGAACAGTCTGATGTGGTTCCATGACTTAACAGGATCCAACAACACATTCAACAGGCTACATTTGTTTTTACTGCTGTTGGAACACATGAGTTTCCATTATTAATGGCAGCCTCTGTGAGCGATGATGGCTGCTGGATAATGTATTTCAGTACAAGGAAATGTCCTTTAATGTGAACTCAGAGCCAGAGATGATTTTAGGCCAAATTATGTTGGCCATTAAAAACTTTCATAATTTCATAATTTTAAAGTATTCATGACACCGTGGACTTTTGTATGTGGGAAACATGGATGTGATCTGATTAGATTCTATGATCTGCAGCGAGATCCTTGGCTCTTAATGCTGCTCTGTGATCTTTAGTGAAACATATTCTTTCTCTGCCAAATATTAAGTATCTTTAAATTTGGAGCTTTCACAACATTTTTTTGAAAGTTTCTTTGGCAGAACTTGTACTAATACAGGCATCAAGGAGTCTACAAGTGAGCAGTGTATTGTGACCATTTTCCATATTGAAGTAAAACATAAATAACTGTAGTTCCAATTTTTATCATTTATTGACCTCAAATGTCCTTAATAATCAGAGGATGGTTGATCAATCTTCACTTTTTGTCTTCCAGAAGCAGGGCTGTTTGCTTTTCTACCAGGGGGAGACTGACTGATTGACTGACTCCTAAATATAATGACAAACGCATAACCTTAACAGCCTGCTGCATTGCATCTTGCTGCTTGATAAATAATGCCGATGCTTGAGTTGATAAATCTGAACTTTTACTCTCCCCTGATGCTCAAAAGTCACTTGGCCTGAATGAAGAACAAGGAAGAGATTCTGGCAACATGGTTTATTAGACAATAAAAGTAATTTTCAGTTTCAAAAATGTCCAAACATGTCTGTGGAGATTCTCAGATTTTTATGATAAATTATTGGAGGTTTGAAACTATTACATTTCTCCACTTCATTTACAGTTTCAGTTATTTATATAGCGGCAATTCAGAGCAAAAGTCATCTCAAGGCTTTTTACAGTTCAGCCAGATCATACAGTCAAATTGATTAAAGGTTTTCTATCTAAGGAAAACCAGTTGATTTCATCGACTCAAAGCAATTCGTCACACCAAGCATGCTCGTAGCGACAGCAGAGAGGAAAACTCCATTTAACAGGAAGAAAGGCTTAAGGGCTGGTTATCCTCCCGCAGCAGTGTGTCCGCAGTGAGCTTGTCGCGGGTATGACGCAGACATTTTTGATTCATGCTGAATATTGAAGGGTGGTCTGCGGTATGTTATTCCACACCACAACGCAAGAAGGACAATCACGAACTAGCTGTGGGTCTAGATACAGCTGAGGCGGTTAGGAAGTGGGGGCAAGATTTTGTGACAACGAATGGAAATGAGATGGAAAAAGACTCCCAGCGTTCTCTCGCACTTCGCTCTTTTAGCTGGTCAAACTTCACAAGTCGTTTTCCACAATGACGGTCATACAAACAAAACAAGCCGGTAAGGTACCAAACAGGAAATACGCATAAGTAGAGCGGATGTAGATTTTAACCAATCAGACGCCTCCTGTCTGTGGTCACCTACAATTTGGGACAGGTGCAGCAGAGATTCTGCGGAAGGGGCGGGAATGTTTCTGCGTTCA
Source organism: Cyprinodon tularosa (assembly GCF_016077235.1). Classification (NCBI taxonomy): domain Eukaryota; kingdom Metazoa; phylum Chordata; class Actinopteri; order Cyprinodontiformes; family Cyprinodontidae; genus Cyprinodon; species Cyprinodon tularosa. The sequence goes on along the minus strand of NW_024037973.1, from coordinate 21,414 downwards.
CTGCGACACCTACGCAGGTGACCTAGTTTTGAAGTATGAATCAGCCTTTAGTGTGTGCGTCCATCTGCCGAGGCCAACTGGGGTTCAAGGAGACAGAAGCAGACATAAAGAAAGTAGCAGAGATACTAAGGGAACTTGTCATCAGCTCCACAGGTGGCCCTGTCCAGGAAACACACAGTCAGGTAGACTAGCTCTGAACAAACCTCCACTTCAGAGGATGAAGAGAGCACATCCAGCCAGTCACAGTTAGAGAAACAGGACTAGACTGGAAAACAGGCCGATCTCCAACATCTATAAGAAAAGGTGTTGATGGAAGCAGCACAGCTGATGTTTCTTTCCAGGATGGTGTCACAGTTAAACAGGAACAGACGAGGCAAAGCTACTCTGAGAAAAAGCAGAGAGAGCAGAACAAGCATAAGGATAATAGAGGGAGAATGAAGCAGAATGATGAAATGGGGGTCCCTATGTCCTCCAGAAGTCTAAGCCTATAGCAGCATAACTATAGAGATAGCTCAGGATAACCTGAGCCACCCTAACTATAAGTAGTGTTGCGCCGATGCCATTTTTTGGCCCCGATACCGTTTCCCGGTACCTGGCTGTGCAGTATCGGCCGATACCGATACCATAATAATGTAAAATAATTGCCATCATGGCTTTGTCAAGCTGCTGCCTACCTTTGTGAAGCACGAAAAAATCTAATACAAAGTGAATCCAGTAGAACTTTGTATTGCCTACCAGGAGTGGGTGACAGTACGGTAGTTGAATAAACTTATGGCACTCAAAATGGTATCGTTGCCCTATTTGTTAGTACTCGCCGATACCGATACCACCATCTTAGGGCAGTATCGGGGCCCCGTCCGATACTGGTATCGGTATCGGTGCAACACTAACTATAAGCGTTATCAAAAAGGAAAGTTTTAAGCCTAGCCTTAAAAGTAGACAGGGTGTCTGCCTCACGGACTGAAACTGGTAGTTGGTTCCACAGGAGAGGAGCCTGATAACTAAAAGATCTGCCTCCCATTCTATTTTTAGAAATTCTAGGAACCACTAGTAAACCTGCAGATTGAGAGCAAAGTGCTCTGTTAGGAACATAAGGAACAATCAGATCTCTGATATAAGATGGAGCTTGGCAATTTAAGGCTTTATATGTGAGAAGGAGGATTTTAAATTCAATTCTGGATTTAACAGGAAGCCAATGAAGAGAAGCCAGGATAGGAGAGATATGATCTCTCTATTTAATTTTCATTAGAACTCTGGCTGCAGCATTTTGGATCAGCTGAAGGCTTTTAACTACAGTTTGTGGACTTCCTGATAGTAAAGCATTACAATAGTCCAGCCTTGAAGCAACAAATGCATGGACTAGTTTCTCAGCATCAACCCTGGACAGGAGATTTCTAATTTTTGCAATGTTCCTCAGATGAAAGAAGGAAATTCTAGAAACCTCTTTGAAATGGGATTTAAATGACAGGTCCTGATCAAAAATAACACCAAGATTTTTAACTTTATTATCTGAAATCAGTTTAATCCCATCCAAATGAAGTGACTGACTAATCAGCTTCTTTTTCAGAGACTCTGGTCCAAAGACTATAACTTCTGTTTTGTCTGCATTCAGAAGGAGAAAGTTAAGGCCCCGTCCACACGAAGTCAAACCCTGGCCTAAACGCACAAATTTTTCACCAAACCAGCCTCTCATCCATACGTTTCAGGGGTCTGTAAACAATCTTTTTTTTATTCAGCCTTCAGAGTGGGAAGATTTTGAAACGCCGTTTTCGCGTTTCCATCTTTAAGCTCTGACCGCATTTTTTTTCTTACACGCATGCGTCATAGCGTTGCCTCTAAACACGCATGTGCGACACAGTATCACAACAACAATACTGTGTTGAATGGTTGCTGCTAATGCTAATCACCCTGCTGTCGGGCTTACAACAGAATCTTCTTCTTCTGGAATATCTCCAGGAAGAACAGAGCAATATCGTCGACATAGTTCAGCACCTGAATTTGACTGAACCACGAAAATGGACCCGCAGGGCAACCATGTATAAATATTAGTGCGCATGCCCAACATCTCGTCGCCTATTTTTGCTTTGGCACCACAGCGCCACTTACAGGCCTGGCATACATTTTGCAGCGTTTTCATGGATTCGTGTGGACGATCACATTTATTTTACGTCTCCGTCTTTACGACAAACGTTCTGGAAAATATTAGCGTTTCGTGTTCGTTTTGACTTAGTCTGGACGGGGCCTAAGAGTCATCCAGGTTTTTATGTCTTCAAGACATGCCTGTAATTTATGTAATGGGTTAGTTTCATCTGGATTAATAGACAGATATAGCTGGGTATCATCAGCATAACAGTGAAAATTAATCCCTGTGGTACTCCACAGGTAATCCTGGAAGAATCCTGGATTTATCATTAACATTAAAAAACGGAAATCTGTCAGATAAATAAGGTCTAAGATGAAACCAGTCTAGTGCTGTTCCTTTAATTCCAACAAAATATTCAAGTCTTTCTAAAAGAACATTATGGTCAACTGTATCAAATGCAGCACTGAGATCCAACAGGACGAGCACAGATACAAGTCCATTATCTGAGGCCATGAGAATATCAATTGTGACAATTCATGACAGATCCTACAATTACCCTAATTGCTCTTGGAATACTGGCCATCAATGTTTTTGTGGCCATATTAGTCCCATGGTTGATAAATAGGTCTTAGCTTCAAACAATCCCTAAAAGGTGTGGGCAAAAAAAAAAAAAAAAATTCTATTTATTAATACAAATTTTTTTGTTGCGGTCACCCCCATGTGTCCCTATCAGGAACATTTGGCTTAATCACTTAAATTTTGTATAACGCTGCAATTTTGGCTCCCCTGCGTTTCTGTAGCTGGAGTATTACTCCCAGAGTGAGAAGTTAGTAAAAAGTAATAAAACCATCCGTTGTCTGGATCTGGTTTGGGTTTAGAAGCCCCACACTGCAACGTTTGCCTTAAGGTAGTCGCAGTTAAAGGCAGCAGCACCACAAACCTTTTTAGCATCTTAATCAGAGACATCCAGCGGAATATGAAAAATGCCAGTCTCTCCGGGACGAACCACCCCAAACAAACCTCAGGCAGAAGCCTAGGCTGGAAGGTGATGAAAACAAACTTACCAAACATCAACCAGAAATGTTCATGGAAGCTACGGTAATTAGCAAGAAGGTTAGCATTAACCATAAGGATGGGACTTTTGTGATGTTAAACTGAATTTATTTAGCAATTTTCTCATCACGGAATGTTTCTATTACAAATTCTTTTATATGTAGACCGTTGCAGACAAATAGAATATAAACAATCTAACATGGTGTTAGGTTTAAACACCAAACATTTTATTCAGTAACCTGTACAAAGAAAGACACAGAGAATTTAGTATGATTTACTTGCAAGGAGAGGGATCAGAGACTGTTCAGTTACAATTCTCCAAACCACTCTGAAACAGTCTCCGCTCTACCAAACTTTTATTAAGGAACGCCCTGGCTACAATGTGGTTCCGACTGCTAAAAAGGAGGAGGGGGTGAAACCCAGTCGGAACCAGAAGTCTGCATAACATCATACAGTATCATAAGATAAGGAGAGCTTTCACTCCTTTCTCCGGTGTTAGTGCGTGCAGTTCCCCGTGTTTTCTCCTTGAACCGGCTGACCTTCAGCAGCCAGCTCTCACAATCAGCACTCCGTCTGCACAGACTTAAAACATTAGTACAGAGCAAGCAAGTAAAATACTTCAACACTCTTTATGATATTAGTAAAATAAGGATAACAAAATGTGTGAGCATAATAATATGATCCCAGTGTGTAAGCATAATAATATGATTAAAGTAATATGATTAAAGTAGAATAACTTGTACAATTAATCCAACACATGGGATTTATAATACGGCCTCAGGAAGCTTCAACAATAGGAAGTCGAAGCTTTATTTTAAAAATTCTGATTTAACATGCTACTATGTCTTTATATATTGTTCTTTCATAAAATTAACTTGTTGGTTGAATTGTAGAGAATCTAAGCTTTCTAAGCTGATATCTATATTGGTAAAAGTTTAACCAGTGTTATTTTCAAGCGTACTGATCTGTTCAGTGCTGGCGATCAGGTGGATCTTAAATTTTTTAAATTATAAATTTAAAAAATTTCAAATATTAGTTTTACGCCAAATTGCCAAAATGTTACTAATTTGCAATCTTTTATTAGCCAGCTCTTGAGTGATACGTCTGAGTTACTTTGCTCTTCTGTGATGGGGAACCCAGATAAGTTATCAGATGAACAGAACTTGGCTGTTTTGACGTGTCCAGAAAGGGATACTGCATTTCCATGTAAGGGACTGAAGGTGATCACCTTATTATCCAGGCCTTGCAGGCCTTTCTGCCTCCAGTACAGTCTAGACTGATCAATACTTGAATTCTTCTTTCACTGTGATCTTTTTATAACTGTTCTCGCTTTATTTTATGATTCAAATAATTTTTCCAGGAAAATAACAGTCCCTTTGCTCTGCTGATTGCTACATTTAGGAAGCTGCTCCAGATGGCTTGTTTTTCTCTTTCTTACCATAATAATTCATTTGAACAAGACAGAAATAATTTAAAATCAGCTCAACCTCTGACACATTGAGCTGGGGTATCTCTCTTCCAGGCAGAGCTGTACAGGAAGCGCTGCTGAGTTTAGGGTGTCTCATTACTTCCTCATTTGCCAGACAGTCACTGTGGTGTTGGATGTAAATCCTTTACTTTCCTTAATAATTGTTTGTGGGGAAATAAATTTAGGCTAGAAGGAACTTCATATCTTCAGGTTGCTTGATAGGATCCACTCGCTCCTCAACCTCAAGGAGAGTTTGGTGCTTTTATGTGAAGTGTCCTTTATTTAACCACCAATAGAACGACTTTTTGCTGTGTTTATCTTTCCAGACTGCCTCCAGGATTATGTTGGAAAAGAGGAGGATTTCTCTGAACAGCAGCTCTGTGGACAGGAGAGGAAATCCAGTTTGGACCAAGAGGAACCAGAACCTCTGCAGATAAAAGAAGAACAGCAAGAACCAGAACATCCCTGGACAAAAGAGGAAACCATGGAGCTCCCCATAAGTCAGGATGAAGAGCAACTTACAATAGATGCAGAAGAGAAACTTTTCCCATGTTTGACATGTGGACAAAACTTTCTTAAAAAGGAAAATGTAATGGTTCACATGGGAACTCACACAGGTAAGAAGATTTATTAATGTCTATCTTGTGGAAAAATGTTCACAAAAAAATATAGACTTTATAGGAACATCAGAATTAAAAGCCAACTACAAACCTCTTAAGAGCATTCCTGTGTTATCCTTTGTCAGCATCATTTTCTCAATCTTTCATTTTGATTGAAAAAAGATTCTCTCCATGGCTTCCTTTACTAAAACAGTGGTAAATTCATGACACTTGGTCATCAATATGCAAGAGCTTAGAGCGAAACAGGCAAGACAATTCTCAGCAGGCATTCTCTTCTGCTCACAATACCGGTTCAGCAAAAAGCTAAAGGGCTATTCCACCCTTTTTTCTTACAACCTTAAGTTCCGTTAATCTACTCTTCTTTAAAAACTAAAGCAATAAGACACTTCAAACCTGGTTTATATTCTTTTTTTTGCATCTGTGACATCTAATCTGGCATAAGCCACATTGACACAGATATTTTAAATCAGTTCCTACTCCGTTTCAATCTTGGTATCATTCTGTAGAACCTTTTAGCAACAATTAGGGTCATTCAGTACAATTCTTAGAGCTGATTGGGTAACCATTTCCCATGTGGAGCTTTATGCTAATCACAGCCACGATAGCAGCTGAGAAATATCACATTCTTAATTTGTTTTACAGTGTGAACTGATGAAACAAATTCTTACCATATCCAGTGAGAGGAACACACAAAAATCTTTTCCATCCTCAAATGCAAAAATTGTGTCCTTTTGCTCATTTGTCTAAAAGAAGTAGAGGGTATTCTAGCTAAAACAGGCACAGACATATGTTTTTGACGTGTTGTCGTCATACACGTCTCTGCATTTCAAATTATTCAAAAGGAACAATTGGCTTAATTATTCTGTTGTCATCCTGTATGATATCTAAATGTGTTTGACTTGAGGTGTGTCAAAGTGATGCACCGTTGCTTTATTACGGAGTGAGTAATCAAATAGGAGGAGCTTGAGCTGCATGAATCTTTGTCATGATAATAACAAATTTTGTCAGAGGAATGTAGTGTGGATTAGTTTTTTATACTAGGTTTCAGAGTGAAGTAGAAATAAACTGGGGATGGAAAATATTGATCTTGTGTTTTTTTAATGAAGTCAACATTTCTTCTGCAGAATAATGTGGAGAATTGTCATCTATGTTAACTTCACCTAACCTGACAACAGCCAGATGCATGTCTCGCTCCGCCTAGCTCCGCTCACATACATCTGGGAACCCGCCATAGGAATTGCCTTTACTGAAGGCTGGGTCTCATCAAAACTCCTCGCATATGATTGGATGAGCCACTTTTCTGTCATCTTTATTGACGTGCTATTTCAACCACTCACACCGAAGCTAACCCGTGACGCTGTGAGAGGAGGAGCCATTTGGTAGATCAAGCTCTTGCCAAATCCGGTCGGGAGAAGGGCGAAAACATAGTTTCCACCAACAAAAGCCTTCAAAGCCGTTCTCTGATGTTCTTTTAATGAAACAATATCAGATAGATTGGACAACATAGAAGAAGTAGCAGCATCAATGCTAACGCTTGCTTCCTCAATGCGAGCCGCCATTGTTGTTGGAATCTCACAGTCGCTTCTCCACTCCAGGACACACCCGCCCTGCGTCCTGATTGGACAGACCATAAATTCGGTTGGGGAAATCACTTTCAATGAGCGGGTTCCCAGATGTATGTGAGTGGAGCTAGGCGGAGCGAGACATGCATCTGGCTGTTGTTAGGTTAAACTTCACCCTGTTTTCTTAAGATGTTCTGCATTACCCGTATTGTGTCTTAAGAAGAGGTGCATTCTGTCTTTATACCATCTTTTTAAATTTTTCTCTACATATTGTGTCTAAAGAGTTTGAGTCGGAGAAGGTTTATAATCTAGCTCTGCACTGAGGTCAGCAAAGACAGAATGCTTGAAAAAGATCTGGATCAGACCAGAATAGGATGGAGCTCTGGCTTTCTGGAGTGCACCTCCCTTTTCTTTTGGCCATTTGTGATACAGGTGTGTGCATTCCCTCGTTTGGGGCTTATCCGTAGGGTCACAGTGGAGCTGGTGCCTTTTTTCCAGCAGTCTCTGGTCAAGACGCAGTAAAGCCTTGTCAGCTCAGCCCAAAAAAAAAAATCAATATTATAAACTTTTCTTTAATTGCTAAGAATCTGCAGGTAATCAGATTTTAAAGCTTTAATTATAAAAGTAGAGGTCCTAACCTTGCGAAATTGCAGAGCATTAAGCTGTATTTTATAACCTGTAATTGTGGTTTCATAACTGCTGTGCATGCTGGGAGATGTAGTTTCAGTCTGTTTATATGTAGTTAAATCAACACAAGGATGATCAAAGGGAAGTGTCCTTTATTTAACCTACAATAGAAAGTCTTTCTGTTGTTTGTCTTTCCAGACCGCCTGCAGGATTATGTTGGAAAAGAGGAGGATTTCTCTTACCAGCAGCTCTGTGGACAGGGGAGGAATTCCAGTTTGGACCAAGAGGAACCAGGACCTCTGCAGATGAAAGAAGAGCAGCAAGAACCAGAACATCCCTGGACAAAAGAGGAAACCATGGAGCTCCCTATAAGTGAGCAGGAACAGCAGCTTTTTCTGATGCGGGAGACTGATGATACAGGAGAGAAACCTTTCCAATGTTTGACATGTGGAGAAAACTTTCCAAAAGAAGAACATTTAATGGTTCACATGAGAACTCACACAGGTCAGGAGATTCATGAATGTCCGTTCTGTGGAAAAATGTTCATTAAGAAATCTAGTCTTGATAAACACATCAGAATTCACACAAGTGAGAAGCCTTTTTCCTGTAACATTTGTAACAAGAATTTTATTGTAAAAAGTAGTTTCACAACTCACATGAGAATCCACACAGGTGAGAATCCTTTTGAATGTCTGTCCTGTGGAAAAAGCTTCACTCACAAATCTTATCTTAAGAGACACATGAGAATTCACACCGGTGAGAAGCCTTTTTCCTGTACTATCTGTAGCAAGAATTTTACTGTAAAAGATAGTTTAACTTCTCACATGAGAATTCACACTGGTGAGAAGCCCTTTTCCTGTACTATTTGTAACAAGAATTTTATGAGAAAAAGTCGTTTGACTCCTCACATGAGAATTCACACGGGTGAGAATCCTTTTGAATGTTCGTCCTGTGGAAAAAGCTTCACTCAGAAATCTTATCTTGATAGACACGTCAGAACTCACACAGCTGAGAAGCCATTTTCATGTACCATCTGTAGCAAGAATTTTACTGTAAAAGATAGTTTGACTTCTCACATGAGAATTCACACAGGTGAAAAGCCTTTTGACTGTCTGTCCTGTGGAAAAAGCTTCACTCAGAAATTTTATCTTGATACACACATCAGAACTCACACAGGTGAGAAGCCTTTTTCCTGTACGATATGTAAGAAGAATTTTACTCAAAAGATTAGTTTGATTTCTCACATGAGAATTCACACAGGTGAGAAACCCTTTTCCTGTACCATTTGTAACAACAATTTTACTCAAAAACATCATTTGACCAGACACATGAGAACTCACACAGGTGAGAAGCAGGTCTCCTGATTGATTTGTGACAAATGTTTTAAAGGAGAAGGTAATTTAATTATTCACATATAAAAAAAAAAAAAAACATTTGTTCCACATAAGTCACAGCAATTAGACGCCAAAGAAATGAAAAGTAGAGGTGTTTTCCATGTTTGATGAAATGTAACCTCATTACATAAGAAACTCACAGGCTAATGGTCTTTTTCGAGAAACGTTTTGAGAAAGCCAATAATTAACAGCTCTGTTTACATAGAAACTAGGACAGATAAGGTGTTCCATTGTAAACCTGGTAAATACTCAGGGCGTATATGTGGATGGGAACATTTGAAATGTAATTATGTTTGGCCTTAGTAAATTAGATTTAAATGCCCTAACAACGTTTACATTCACAATTTACTTTTTCTGTAATGAAGGCAATAAACATACTAAAGTACAACGATAACAACTTACAGATGAAGGAAGTTTGCTGTCCATAAAACAAATAACTGAAAAATCATAGATATTTAAATTGAAAAAAATCCAGAAGGACCCCTACTGTGCCATTTTGGCATGGTGTGGCACAACTTTTTCTGAATGAATTTGTTCAGAAAGAAACTCACAGGTTTTATTTTTGGGACTAAGAAACTTTTAGCTGAATGATAAGCTATTGGTTTTATATATTCCAGAAAAAGATCTTTATTTAGATGGAAAGTATATTCTAATTTATTCTTGTTTGCCATCATTAGCAGTGGATCAGTCAACCCTGCTAGGTGTGTTGTTGAAACCAGGTCTAGAAATGTGAAGTTTCTGCTTTTTAAAGATTTCAAAAGTCTGATTTTCCTTTGAACTAATTCTAATAGTTTTGTTCTTGATTCTGTAGATGTTCTATTTACCTGCTATGACTGAAAGTAACTATCACCTATTTATACCATTATATTCTGCTGTGGATGTTTTTACTGTAATCACTTCTAAATTGATGAATGAGCAGCAATAAAAAAAAACCTCATGGATTGTAAAAATTTGTTCTTCATGTTGTTTTATATATTGATCTTTTTACATGTTGTCTCTGGTATTTTCAGAAAACCTAACGCTGTAAAATCAGTTGTTGATTGGCATTCACCTTCTATCTAGATGACCCGAGAACTTAGATCAGGAAATATTGTAGTAATGTATCCTGGATGGAGTTTTTTCTTTTTTTTTCACCTTATCAAATAATGTTTCAGTTGATATAACAACTACAACCAAGCAACTAGAGGAGTCAATGGTCTAAGTACAAGGTTCCCGCGGGTCCTTAAAAAGTCTTAAAAGGCATTGAATTCTTCAAAATAAAACTAAGGCCTTAAAGCTACAGTGTGTAATTTTCAGCGACATCTAACGTCCAGACTGCAGACCGCAGCAACATGAACATCTCCCCCCCACCGCTTCTCCCCCCCAACAGTACGGCGAGCGTTACGGGAACAAAATGTCTTCCACAATGTCCGCATCACCTACCTTCTCAAGTGATGAGGTTTGTTTACATAGATAATTTTACAGATAGTATTCTCAGGCATAATACTGCCATCTATTATTCAGTACTGTCTCAGTTCATCTCTCTCAACTTGCCGTAGTTACTTTCGAGCGTAATGGGCGATCTCGCAATCGCTAGTTTGTTGGCTCTGCGCTGCCGTAGCGCAAAGATGTCTGCCTCCATGGCTGCAAGACCCGCTCCTATGTAATTATAAATATCCCTGTAATTATTACACACTGTAGCTTTAATTAGTATTAAAATGTCTTAAATCAGTCTTTCGTAGGTCTTAATTTTTCAAACATCATAAATAGGATTATATTTATTTTTGTAATCTAAATAAGACATTCAAATTGACAATTTTTTTTTTATTTAAAAAAAATAACGGCTCACCATTAGTGGTTGGACACAAAGCGTCAAAATCGAGTTACCGAGAAACAGCTGGTATTTCTCAGTTCTGTTCCACCCTTGTCTCTGCAACGCCTCCACTTATCACCAAATCAAACATACTAAGAAAACCATACAAAGAAAAATAGCTGCAAAAAGACTTAGCACTGGTTATGTTGTGGCTTTAAAACTGATTTGTTTTGTTCCCTGCTAAAACAAAGTTTGTGAATTCAGTTAAATAATTGTTAAAATATATCTGTCATTTGTGTGTTTTTAGCTTTCTTCCTGTATGGGAAGTGTTTCAAAATTTGAAACATTGGTGCAGTGGTTTATGTTAAAATAAACCTTTGGGTTAAGTCCGCGGTTCTCAAAGTGTGTGGCGCGACCCACTGGTGGGGAATTGAGACGTGACAGGTGGGGCGCGCCAAGTTCCGGTGTGTGTGTGTGTGTGTGTGTGTGTGACTATAAATGTAGAACGTGTGAGAGCAAACTGTCCTTATAGCTGTATGTTGCCGCTTTTTAGACCAATCAAACCCACAAAGTAATCATTACTAGCCTACATGCAGTCTAATTAAAAGAACATTAGATATGAGAAAAATTTCACCTGGAACTGAAGTGCCAAAATAATGATTGACGTGACGTCGGCATATTATTTGTAACAGAATAAACTTTCGCGTCCCAGTGTTGCCAACTCAGCGACTTTGTCGCTATATTTCAGACCCCTCCAGCGACTCTTTTTCAAAAAAACAAATCTAGCGCCTTTTGGAGACTCTTACGTGAAAGCACGTATCGTTCCTTTTCTTGTCCTCCAGCGGCAGGTGCTGCCGTGGGGCGCCTCCCCCGTCCCAACCCCGTTCTCCCCCGCTATTGCAGGAGTCCCTATCAGCGCTGCAGTCAGAGCAGAGACACAGCATGTTTAACTTTTGCGTCCAGACTGCAAATAAAGCGCACATGCGCCGGGATTGACGGCGCAGGTTGATCATAAATAACTGAATTTGAAATATTTTATCTTAAATAAATAACGGCGTTTGATTCACACAGCCACATGTTCATGTTTCTGGTTAGGAGTGGAGAGCGAGTATCCACTCATCGGGCAGAGAGCTGTGTGCATTCTTCTTCCCTTTGCCACATCATATCTCTGTGAGATGGGCTTTTCAGCTGCTGCTTCAATGAAAACAAAATACAGATCTCAGCTGAACATTGAGCATGACTTGAGAGTGGCAGTATCAAGCCTGCAACCCCGTTTTGAGAAACTGCAATGCAAAACAGGCTCATTGCAGCCACTAATGCAGGGATAAATAGACCTGTCTTGCCAGATGGATTTCACTTCTTTTCTTTTATTAACAGATTGCAGAGTGGCACTTTAATTTTTTCTATCTTTGAGCTTGATACAAATTTTGACACAGCTGCATTTTTATTTTCTTTATTTTTGAGCTTGCTGTTATTTGATGTAGATTTGTATTTAGATACTACTTGTTACTTCAATAAAATTGGAACATTTTAAGATTGTTGAATATTTCATTAGCATTGTGTTGGGGCGATGGGGACAGGCGGGGCTTGAAAATTCCCCCTTGTCCAAAGTGGGGAATGACAGAAAAAGTTTGAGAACCACTGGGTTAAGTTGTCACAAGCAGATGTTTCTTGTGTTTCTTGAAATTTGGTCTTAAATTTTTATTTCAAGTGACATTAAAAAGTCTTGAATTTAACTTGCCTTATGCTGTGGGAACCTTGTAAATATGTGGCAGTGTTGGTTCCTGTCACTATTCCTCCAAGTGACCATGCTTCCTATCTACTTGGCAACAGGATTATCCCTTTGTCTGTCTAGTAAGCCCGCATCACTTTCACTCTGGAATTTGTTGCACACCTTATCATGATAATGATTTTGGACATAGGGAGTCAGTACCCCTGCTTTATCTCAAACATGTCCATTGGGTTTGGTAGATGACAGTTTTGCTCTGCAGCTTACTTTGCTCTAAAACACCTCCCTGCAAGACACTTCTACAGAGGTCTGCCTTTGCCAGAAAACACCAAATCACACAGAATTTCTTTCTCCTTTTCTGTGAGGCTTTGAGAGGTTCACATCAGAGAGACATCATCATGGCCTCATGTCCAGGGAACAGTCCCTAGAAACTGACCAGAGGCTAAGTCATGATGGTTGGCATTCAGAACCGAATTGCTGCAAAACAGACTGCAACATTTCTATTAGAGTTTTCAGATTTTTACGATACTTGAAGAGAAGAGGACATCGAACAAAGGACCACACTCTCTAATGTGAGCCTGCCATGCTAACCTGCTAAATTCTGGAGAAAACTCAAGCTTTCCAAAACAGATATGAACATAAATACAGGTTTGGTACAAGTCACTAAAGACAAACCTAACAAAATGGACCGCAGGGAACTATATTCTAACATGTTTGACCTGTTTATTGAGCAAAAAACAAGCTTTGTTTCACTGAGGGGTTAAATACTTAACTTTAACAGTCGTGTTTTCTTTCATATGCTTGTTACATTTGGATTATTCTTGATTATCTTATGACCAAAAGTAATTTAATGGAAATCCTCACCTCTGTTAGCTCAATTACTGAAGGTAAAGAATCAATTAACTAAAGGTTATTAATTCCTGATAAAGCAAATCATTTAATAATACATCATTTGACCAAATCATGTTTTATTCATCTCTTGGATTTGCATTGTGAATTGGTTTGAAAACATTTCAATTTCTCTAAATGAATTAATGGTAATTTGATTAAATTCTAAATTTTCAGGATAGATCTTTGTTCTCAAATACAAAATCCATGCTAAGTTGTGAAAACTTTGTATACACTCATTGATTGTGGTTTATAACCGTGTGCTTCCTTTGTGTAGATAGTAGCTTAGTTTAGTTGAGTTTGACTGGTATTGTCAATAGTTTTTATCTGAAATATATTTGACTTGGAGCTGAATTATTTTTATGAATAAACATATATTTTTACTGGAAGTTGTGGTGAATTTATTGAATATATGTGCAGAATAATCTATTTGACCATGATTGGAGCTCGATTCACACTTGTTCTATATAGAGGTTAGGGCAGATGTTCAGACACAGTCACAGTGTTAGCAGCTTGAAGAGGCAGGGACTTCCTGTTGGTCACATGACCAGCTGGCTAACGGCTGCTTCCTGAAATGTCAAATTCCTGTTTTCCATATAAGGAATTCTGTTGAGGATGTTGCTGTTAAAGAGTCTAAAAAAAAGAGCAAATCAGAAAGAAGATGTGGCTCATTCAGACCCAACAACATGGCTTCATCTGCTGAAAGATCAGCCCAGACCGTCATACTGACAGTCAGGCACGGTGGTGGTGGTGTGATGGTCTTGGGCTGCTTTGAGGCTACAATTAATTGAATCATCAATTCAGAGCTTTAGAGAAAAATCTGGAAGGAGAAGATCTGACCATCAGTTAGTGACATTCAGCTCCAGATCACTGAGAACAGTTCTTCAAAGTCCACCAGAAAGCTCTCCTCTCAGAACACACCTGCTAGGTGTGTTGTTGAAACCAGGTCTAGAAGTGTAAAGTTTCTGCTTTTTAAACATTTTTTGAAAGTCTAATTTTCCTTTGAACTAATTCTAATAGTTTTGTTCTTGATTCTGTAGATGTTCTATTTACCTGCTATGACTGAAAGTAACTATCACCTATTTATACCATTATATTCTGCTGTGGATGTTTTTACTATAATCACTTCTAAATTGATGAATGAGCAGCAATAAAAAAAAACCTCATGGATTGTAAAAATTTGTTCTTCATGTTGTTTTATATATTGATCTTTTTACATGTTGTCTCTGGTATTTTCAGAAAACCTAACGCTGTAAAATCAGTTGTTGATTGGCATTCACCTTCTATCTAGATGACCCGAGAACTTAGATTAGGAAATATTGTAGTAATGTATCCTGGATGGAGTTTTTTCTTTTTTTTTCACCTTATCAAATAATGTTTCAGTTGATATAACAACTACAACCAAGCAACTAGAGGAGTCAATGGTCTAAATACAAGGTTCCCGCGGGTCCTTAAAAAGTCTTAAAAGGCATTGAATTCTTCAAAATAAAACTAAGGCCTTAAAGCTACAATGTGTAATTTTCAGCGACATCTAACGTCCAGACTGCAGACCGCAGCAACATGAACATCTCCCCCCCCACCGCTTCTCCCCCCAACAGTACGGCGAGCGTTACGGGAACAAAATGTCTTCCACAATGTCCGCATCACCTACCTTCTCAAGTGATGAGGTTTGTTTACATAGATAATTTTACAGATAGTATTCTCAGGCATAATACTGCCATCTATTGTTCAGTACTGTCTCAGTTCATCTATCTCAACTTGCCGTAGTTACTTTCGAGCGTAATGGGCGATCTCGCAATCGCTAGTTTGTTGGCTCTGCGCTGCCATAGCGCAAAGATGTCTGCCTCCATGGCTGCAAGACCCGCTCCTATGCCATTATTGGTTCCGTCCTGATAGCTGAACCAATAAAAGCGTTGTTGCGGCCGGGACATTTGGGAGATGCACCATTAACTTTTTGTCTGGAAAATATGAGCAAGTGTAAATGTAATGAAAATTGTCTCCAGCCAAGAGTTTTCTCCATGGCTAAAACCAGGGAACATACATGAGGCTCAGTAGATTTTGTGCAAGAAGTCATTCAAGCTCTGAACGATGGGAATTAAGGCAGTGGAGTCGCATGCGAAGCGCGAAACACAAAGCATCAAAATCGAGTTACCGAGAAATATTTCTTAGTTTTGTTCCACCCTTGTCTCTGCAACGCCTCCACTTATCACCGAATCAAGCATATTAAGAAAACGATGCAAAGAAAAATAGCTGCAAAAAGACTTAGCACTGGTTGTGTTGTGGCTTTAAAACTGATTTTTGTTCCCTGCTAAAATCTAAAGTTAGGGCAGATGTTCAGACACAGTCACAGTGTTAGCAGCTTGAAGAGGCAGGGACTTCCTGTTGGTCACATGACCAGCTGGCTAACGGCTGCTTCCTGAAATGTCAAATTTCCTGTTTTCCATATAAGGAATTCTGTTGAGGATGTTGCTGTTAAAGAGTCTAAAAAAAAGAGCAAATCAGAAAGAAGATGTGGCTCATTCAGACCCAACAACATGGCTTCATCTGCTGAAAGATCAGCCCAGACCGTCATACTGACAGTCAGGCACGGTGGTGGTGGTGTGATGGTCTTGGGCTGCTTTGAGGCTACAATTAATTGAATCATCAATTCAGAGCTTTAGAGGAAAATCTGGAAGGAGAAGATCTGACCATCAGTTAGTGACATTCAGCTCCAGATCACTGAGAACAGTTCTTCAAAGTCCACCAGAAAGCTCTCCTCTCAGAACACATTGAAGTTGATGGAGTGTTCCCATGCATAAAGATGTCTGTGGCATGCACTAACTTAACGTAGGCCTACGTAATCCTACAATAACATTATATTTGCAGTTGATTTATTCAAAATGCTTTTCAGTAAAAGTCAACAGAAATAACTCCAATAACAAACGATAATTTTATTCAAAATGTATATATTAAAAATGCTTAACAATTCCTGTAATGAATAAATAGCACAATGAAAGAAATAATGTCTCATCATCGGGATTTGCTCCGTGATCAGAGGAAAAGTTACTTGGCGCCGAACAGTGGTGAAAATTGGAAGTTCAGTTTAATATAGAGGGATTATCAGGCAACGTCACTCTACGTCACTTCTGGCACCAATGCGCATGTCGCCTGCAGAAAGAGCCGCTAACATGTCTTGTTGTGCTGTCGGTTGCACGAACCGTTTTGATAAAAACAATAAAACGCGCAAGTTTTACCGAATCCCATCAACTCGCACCCCTTTCAAGGCAAACAAGAGACGTCTTTGGTTGCAAGCCATCAGAAGAAGCGATTGGAACGAGCAGATGATTAAAAATGCATCAATCTGCAGCGATCACTTTATATCAGGTAAGTCTTATCTATAAAAAAGCTAAACGGCATCGCTGGTTTTACAAACAATGGTTTTACATACAATTATTAAGTATTACATATATAAACGGGATTAATGAATCGTACAAAACACATTGGAGCATAACTAGCATACAAGCTAATGTACCTTGATTCAGTCTTATCAAGTTGCAACTCATCGGGTCAGCCATAAGTTTTATCATTAACATCATCATGTTGTCTGGTCTAAACTTCTCTGTGTGTGCTGTCTTTTCAATTGATTGACTAGTGTCTGTAATAAAGGTTGATGATGATGATGATTGCATCAATACATTATTTGTACAGGAGAGGCATCAGATGACATCGACAGCCCAGACTTTGTCCCGTCCATCTTTCCATACTCAATCCAGCCCGGCAAAGACGGTGTTGCAAAACTGGAGCGGTAAGTATCACATCTGTGTGCTTGATTGTTGTCTGATTACAAGCATGACTCCACATAGTATGACTGGAAGTGCAAAGAAAAAATATTGATATATTGTAGCTATATAGGTTACCCAGGTTAAAGGTCAGAGCATGTAGTTTTTATTAGACATCTCATATGGAGAGTTGGGATGACTGAGCATGTGATTTGTATGGACTTGAATTTAGGAGATTGTTCTCTCCTGTGTGTTTCAGATATAAGAGAAAAAGAAGAAGGGATGCAACCCCCAGCAGGTGTCCAGAAGATGGACATCAGTGTACACCCTCTTCCATCTCTCCAACTGAGTGTGGAATAGAGGCTGGTGCTGATCTATATAATGGTATGAAACCTTATTACTATCCTGACCAAGACGGCCTGCAAACTCATTTGGATTTTTATAAAGGGACGTAGATCTGTGTGTTCCTAAATGTTAACATATTAATTATTGCAGAATAGAATGGTCACTTGTGTACGGAAGAAAAAAAAAAAAGTAAACTGATTTTTTAATTTTATTTCAGTTTAACATGGGAACAAAGTCAGAATTCTGAGATTAAAGTCAGAATTCTGACTTTTTTCTCAGAATTCTGACTTTTTCCCCATACTATACTGAAATAAAATAAACAAAAACAGTTAACTTTTTTTTTTTTTCCAGTGGCCCTAATCCTCTTCCGTACTAGTGGGATTAATCAGTTAGTAATGTTCATATTTGTTGCGAACAGGTATTTGCCCACAGTGTGACTTATCACCCAGAATGTAACCATTTTTTTTTTGTAAAGATAAGAATGTAAAATTTGTATTTATTTTTCAGAAGGTATGGTCCCAAAGACTGTCCATGATGACCTCCAGCTGAAGTACAGCCAACTTCATACAGAGTGTGATGACCTGCGTGAGGACATCAACAAACTGAAAACAGAGAATGAACAAATTGATTGATTAATTGAATTGTGCCAAAATTAAGGCCTTAATGTTGTTAACATCTATGAATTGAGGTTTAAATGTCATTGAATATTATTTTTTTGAAAAAAATGATTGCCTAAGTATTTTCACTGCATAAGCTCATTGAACATTCAAAAGCTGTGGTTTAAAACATTTTGCACAGTTTTGGTTCAAAATGTGTGTTGTATCCAGTTTGCTTTTGAATATTGAGATTTTTCCTCATTCCTCTGTTGTATGATATATTTCAAAATCTTAAATGAAATATGCAGATATTTTGCTTTGTGTTTTGCCATTGAAAAGAAAACAATTCAATCAGCTGATACCTGTGTAAACCCTGTGTAAATATTAATAAAGTATTCGAGAGTCAAGGAAACATTGAAATATATTTATTCTTGTGCATGTAACCAATAATAAAAATAACAATATTAAACAATCTTGTCATAAGATGCACACTGAGAACCTTAGTGCATACTTTGAATGGTAAGCACAGGTACAGTTACAACTCTATGTTTCAGAGTGCATTTTTTCTAGTTTTTCTGTTTTTTGCGCTGATCACAATACCATTCTTTAGCCTTTCTTTTTACTTTTGCACATTCGTAATGCAAATGCCTATTGCACTTTGCACAGGTGGGAATGAATGTCCGGCCACTGAATTTTGGCCATTTTTTCTCGTCATTTATCCACTCACCGGCATGTAACGCGTATGGGTCATTAAGACGTATTCCATTAACTAGTGTTAATTTAGCAGCATAACTTATTTTATCACTAGGTGATAAACTGTGGTAGAACGCTGACAACATCGCTAGTTAGCAGATCGCAACTGCTAAATAACCGCGTATAATCACAACATTCGACCAGACGCTTTAAAGGACCCGGCACTTTTGGCAGTCAAGATGCGCGCGCATCCGCCGTGTTGATAAACAAATAATCCCTCTATAATCCAGTCAGTGAATAGTTCCGTCTGAAATGAATGAAAATTGTTGTTTTAATGGTTATTGAGTCAGATATGTGGCGGTAATGTTTGATTTATCTAAAGGTTTTTATCTGTTACTGTGTAAATGGGTTTGGCTGGAATTTAAGGACAGATTCTAATATATCTGCAGCGTGGGAACTATAAATCTGATAGGAGTTAAATTTTTTATTGCTGTTTTGCACAATATGCTTAACTAAATATTTTTTGTTGTTGAATATTAGAGATTTTGCAGATATATTTTTATACATATTGTTTAGATTTACTTATATATTTCTACCCGTTTTATTGAATAGAAAATCTCTTTATTGTCCCACAATGGGCAGATTTACAGCAGCAGAAAGATTATTGAAAATGGTCACACAAATGTGGACCTTAGAAAAATGTCTAAGAATAACATAATAGGGAAGAGTTAAAATATAAACAATACAATTCTGTATACAATACTGTAAAGTGTTTTAACAATATAAAACTGGAGAATAAATAACTAATATGCAGCTATGGACATTTTTACAGTAATGGATATTTGAAAATGAGATGTGCAAAATGACAGCAGCAGGTTATTTAACTGACTAAGGTTTCTATCGTTACATTTGATTTTATTTGTTCCTGCTCCCGGTGGTTGGAACCTTTATTCCACTCTGGATTCTTGTGAGTGTAGTCTTTGTTCACTTCACAATAAAAAATAAATAAATAAACAAACAGTTTTGAAAACCTCGTTCTTTTCCTGCTTTGTGTGTCAACTTTCACGGTTGCTAAGCAACAGAGCATACGGCGGTAAAACCCGCTGAAGGGTAGACCTGTTCGAATTCACAGCCAAAACTCTTCTGGCCTCCTTATTTTCAAGGACTTCGAAGGATCCAATCTAGGTAGACCGCTCCTTGGAGGATGCAGCCCAGGTTTTCAAACAGAGCCTCTGATTAAGAACAGGGCTGCCCGCACTGACGCGGCTCAGGGATTACGTCACACGCAGCGTCGTGCGCAGTGAAATCTGGACATTTCCTCACTTTCTAAAAAAAACCGGGACGCCTGGGACAGGACGTGAAATACGGACGTTTGGTCACCCTACATTAGCAGTTTTCACAAACACTTCATGGCAAGAGCCACACAAGCAGTTAGCAGGTTCAGGATGGACTGACTATTCCATAGTGTCAGTGAAGGGTAGTGTAGGGTGTAGTTCCTTCCCCACAGGGTGAAACTTTCTACTTTTTCAGAAGTTTGTGGTTAAAGCTTGTACTCCATCTCTGCAGAATGACTAACTTTTTTGTACAAACTCTTAGTTGTAGTTTGAATCTGAGCTCCTATTTCTGTCAAATATTCTAATGAATATTGATTCAAGTCAATTATTTTCTATGTTCTATAAGGTTGCAGCTGCTCTTTGTCACCAGCAGATGGCGCAGTGGATCCAGCTCCTGATGCTTGACTGTAAGTACCTGCAGCAGGTGGAGCAGCTGGATGGTGACTCTTTCCTCATGGACCTCCGACAGAACCTCAGCAGGTGGATGGAGAGCATGGACTAGTGAGAAAGTGATCAGTGAGCAGGTGGATGGAGAGCATGGACTAGTGAGAAAGTGATCAGTGAGCAGGTGGATGGAGAGCATGGACTAGTGAGAAAGTGATCAGTGAGCAGGTGGATGGAGAGCATGTGTTAGGTTTAAACACCAAACATTTTATGCAGTAACCTGTACAAATAAAAGACACAGAGAATTTTAGTATGATTCACTTGCAAGGAGAGTGATCAGAGACTGTTCAGTTACAATTCTCCAAAACACTCTGAAACAGCTCTGCCCTCACATGCCTTTATTAAGGAACTCCCTAACTACAATGTTGGTTCCGACTGCTAAAAGGGAGGGGTGAATAAACCAGTCGGAACCAGAAGTCTGCAAAACATCATACATTTTCATGAGATAAGAACTTTCACTCCTTTCTCTGGTGTTAATACGTGCAGTTCCCCGTGTTCTTCTCCTTGAACTGGCTGCTGACCTTGAGCAGCCAGTTCTCACAATCACCACTCCTTCTGCACAGACTTAAAACATTAGTACAGAACAAACAAGTAAAATACTTCAACACTCTTTATGATATAAGTGAAATAAGGATAACAAAATGTGTGAGCATAATAATATGATCTCAGTGTGTAAGCATAATAATATGATTAAAGTAATATGATTAAAAGTAGAATAACTTGTACAATTAATCCAACATTTCCCCCCTGTTTATTCACTTTAAGCTATTTATTTTATCATTCAGTAGTCACTTCTTTTCAGATCTTCAACTATGAAATCACGTTTTAGCTGTAAAGGGTACACTCAGAGGTACTTTAAGCTGGTGGGTTACTGTTAATGTCATTAGAATTAGTCAGGAAAATGCAAAGAGATTTCATCCTCTGCGCTGTCTTCATCATCAGATGGGTATTTTTCAGTGGGCATGAGGGCATACATTTCTGCTTTCATGGGTTGTATTGCTGTGGTAATTAGTCTATTTAACAGTGCT
>NW_024037972.1:0-117411 GCF_016077235.1 Cyprinodon tularosa | reverse complement strand
ACATGATTTGATTCGTATTTCAGGTTTATGTTTGTTGATTACCTTTGTTTTCCTTTAATGTTCAGCCCTCGCATAAGTTTACAGTAGGACGCATAAAGAAAGCATTATTGTCACAGTCTGTGCAGAAAATCCTGCTAAATTACTATTCAGAGAGTGCGTTCACCCTTCCTGTTAAGAATGCAGACTGTGGTGTTGGATGAAAATATAGAAATTTAAGCAGACAATTAAAACATTGTGTTTATGTAAAATTAAGAAGCTTAAAGTCATGGCTGAACAAGAAATTTCCCATAACCATAATTTTAGTCAAACAAAATACTGAATATCAGCTTGTATCACCTTTAGTGCGCTAGATACTCTTTCTCTGTGTAACTTTAAATACTCCCCTACTTTGCAGCTGTCCAGTAATCCCACTACAACATTTTTAATCAAGTCATTTTTCTGGACTTTGATTGGACCATTCCAACATTAAGGGCCTGATCTTCAGAAAGTATGCCTGTCTTAAAACACCTGATTCTGTTTCTACGTGCAGAGCTCTGTAGATCCTCAAAACAGGTGATTTGCATTTGCAATTTAGCAAACAGTGTTTTGCAAACCTTTTTTTTAATGACCAAATTCATATTATTAGTACATTTTTAGTAGATATGAAACTCAACTATATCATCTATAATCGGAGGTGATGATGGCAGCAGCTCAGCTGATATTTCTCTCTGGGATGTTCTGACAGCCAATAGGAATTAAACACAGGTGAATCTTACTATGACGAGAACAAGCAGAGAAAAACATGAAATTAGGGGTTGAAGTATCTAAAACTGCAGAATTGGATTGCAAAGTAGAATGAATCAGAATGATGTAAGGTGGTGCCTATGTCTTCCAGCATTCTAAGCCTATAGCAGCATAAACTATATAGATAGCTTGGGATAACCTGAGCCACTCTAACTGTAAGCTTTTGTGAATCGGAAAAGTGTTGAGCCTAGCCTTAAAAGTAGACAGGGTGTCTGCCTCACAGACTAAAACTGGTAGTTGGTTCCAAAGGAGAGGAGCCCGAATGCCTCCCATTCTGATTTTAGAAATTCCAGGAACCAAAAGTAAAACTGCAGCTTGAGAGTGAAGTGCTCTGTTAGGAACAACAGGAATGATCAGATCTCTGATACAAGCTGGAGCCTAGCCGTTAAAAGCTATATATGTGAGAAGAAGGATTTATGACTACTTCAGGAAAAAAAAATGAACAAGTCCAGTTGCCTCTGATTTGTGTAGTTGCCATGACCCGGATGACAGAAAAATTACAGAGGAAGTTTAAATAAACTGTTACCAAAGAGCTAATGCTGCTTAAAACTTTAGCAGTTTTGAAACCCAGATTTTTTAATGCATGGGTGTACTATCAAACTGATAAGTGGCGACTGCATAGTCTTCATGATGCTGTTCTTTTTCTAATGTTTTCTAAAAAGCCCTGAGAGCACTTAACATAACAGCTGTATTTTGACTAAGATTAAATTATACACAAAAGGGCTCTTTGCTGACCTGGTAAAAGTATAGAGGTAAAAAAAGAGATGAAATATGTAAGAAACCAATTTTCAATTGCAGAAAAAATTTTGCTCATTTCCAACCATACTTTGTGATTTGATTTCACAAACAATCTAAAACACTAAAGTTTGTAGTTGCAATCATTTATCTGGCTGTGCGCTGTATTACAGCAGCTATACCTGCAGTCCACTGACAAGCTGCAGGCCTGTTAAATCCTGGAGCTCGTGGGCTCTAAGCCAAAGTTTTAATAAGCAGTCTGACGGTGTACCTGTTGAGGCGCAACCTGACTGCAGCACATGTTTGGCACAAGGCTGGAAATAATAAACAAATGTTAGCAGCACTCCCACCTTGGGGCTTCAGGCAGGGCCCGCAGATATTAAAAAGCACAGTGGGGTAAGGGACAAAGCTTTGATTATATGTTTGAATCATGAATGCACAATCAAGACCTTTTCCCAGTTGTTATGAAAATGGGATTCGTGGCATCTATTTAAAAAAGGTCCCCTTGTTTTAAAATCCCACAGGGTTGTCTTGACATTTCAAAAAGTCCCACAGCGCTCAAATTTTAACGAGTCCTGACATTATCACTCAAGTGTTCATTTGAGATTCTTATGAGGACGGTCGATATTTTAGATGACAGCACCTAATCAATTAAGCTTGCCGCCTCTTAGCATGCAGTGCCACAGCCATTCTGTGTCTGCCACGGGCAAAAATAAAAACAGATCTAACTCCGACTCTATATGAAGCTGAATTAATCACAAGTCGTCTAATGAATACTGTTAGATGCAGTTGTAGTATCTCTCAACACGTAGTGCCTCACGGTGATCAGCCACTGTTAATTACCATCATCATCCACAACTGTTTACTTGTTGCAAATGATCATTTAATTATGGTAACTTCAGAATGAGGATCCAAATATTATGGATGGATCATAACAAGATCAGAAGCAAAGAAAATCTGGCAGCCGCTTAGGGAAGCTTAGCTCTGTAGGATAAGTATCAATCACATTTCTATGTAAATAGGTGTAATTATCTGTTGAAATCATTAAACTTTGCTCATAACGCCTGGGGAGGAAAGGCTCTTGTTGTTTGATTCTGTATTAGTTATAAAATAATCAACTGAAAAGAATCAACATTTGCAGCCTAAAACGTCCAGTTTCAGCAAATGATCCCGTAGAACTCAAAGGAGGCTCTGTTAGGGATATGGCTGAGATTTATGACATCAAAACATGGTTGTTGCATTATGTATGTTTTATTTTTCCATTTCGTAATATTCTGTCTATGTTTCAGTTAAATTATGAAGTTATTTCAAAACAAAGATGCATTAAGGAAGGTTTGCATTAGCAGCAGAGTTCATGTGGCTTAAACACTCCTGCAGCCAGTGGTGGGGCTGGACATTTTGTTGGTGGGGCCAATGGGGGGCATGGCGGTTTTAGGGAGGCTCCACAGACTTGTTTCTAAGTCATTTGTTGTTAACGTTAATTTTTTTTAGGTTTGTTCTTTGTCTGATATTTAAAGGGGTGATAGAATGATTATATAGGGTACTTGGTTCTGGTCCTTAAGGTCTCTGAATAGGGTGTGTAACATTGGTTGGGCTGAAAATTTATATTTGCTGTTCTATGAGCCCTAAAGCAAGCCTGGTTAAAATCCCTACAATGATAACCTGACTCCGCCACATGGATTTGCTCCACATATGGAAACCTTCCATTGAAGTAATTTTGGGAAGGGGCGAAAATACTGGTTAGCTGATTGGCCTATGTGTCATGAATCGGGGACAGATGGACCCAGTATTCAGGAGAGACAGTCAGTAGGAAAGTTCAAAAGGGGGGGGGGGCGGGGGCGGGCCAAATAAACCAATCAGATCAACGAAGCATTTGACGTACTAACAGAGCCAAACTCTTGCCAAAACCAGTCGGGAGAAGAGCAAAAACATCTTTTCCTCTGAGAAAAGCCTCCAGAGCAGTGTTTTGCTCTTCTTTCAGTGAAGAAATACTCTGTAATTCCCATAAAACTTGCTCGATAGCCACGCTAACGCTAGTTTCATCGGCTGAAGCCGCCATGTTCTTTAGACTGAACTGTCGCGCTTCTCGTTGCGTCACACCTCAACCCGCCTCAAAGCCAACGTTGATTGGACGTTCGTTTGGTGAACGGCTCCAAATTTTCTTTAACGGAGAGTCTCCAGACTGATCTGCGAGTGAAACCTTGAAAGCTCGCGAGATCAGGATGGTCTCACGAGGCTACTAGAATGACATGACAGTTTCAAATTGTTGATATGGTAGGATGACCAGACCTCCTCTTTTCCCAGACATGTCCTACTTTTCATACCTAAAAAAATGTCCGGGTGGAATTTCCCGGACTACAGTGCAGCACATAGTCGAAACAGGGAGCCAGCGGGGGACGGAGCGACCGAAACCGACCCGTTGATGGTGGCCTGAACAGGCAGGCGGGTCTAAGCATCCCGTCACCGGATCGGGTTCGGTCGCTCCGTCCCCAGCTGGGGCTCGGTCCAGTCCTTCCAGTCAGCGGCCCAGCAAAGTTAAATCAAACCTTGTTATAACTCAGCATATAAATAATTATACTAATACAGGCAATTTACCATATAACTAAAATAACAATGTGCAAAATTAAATGTTTTTTTTAAAGACATGAATTCCTTTTAATTATTGATTAACAATTCAAGTATAAATATTTTATTTCTTTATGAAATGTATTAAAGGATTTTTTTTTCTGCATACATAAAAAGTAACTTTTACTTTAAGTTAAGACTTTCTTTGGTAATTTTTCCTTTTATTTTAGGGACATTTTGCACTGGAAACTTTTGCTTTTAGTATCTTCCTTTTATCCCTTTTTATTCTACAGTTTAAGCCACTTTATACTTTCCACTATAAGGGAAAAGTCTGTTCATATTCAGAATTCAAACTTCTGAAAGTACTTAAAAAATGAAATTATTACATACTCAGTAAATTAGTGTTTTTAGTAAAACAGTATTTTTCTTTCGAATTTGCTTTACTGGAGGCATCCATGTTTGTCAAAGAACACTACTGCCACCTACTGGTTTGTGACGTCACGGTGCAGTATCGGCTGTTGATCAAGTCCCAGTGCTGTATCTGGTGTTTGTCACAACGCGCTATTATCCAAGTCATCTTGAAAACATTCTTCTTCCAAATGTTGGCTACATATTACGGGTTTTTTCTCTGGCCAGAAGTTCGATGGCAAATCCTCCCTCTTCAAGTTGGCGATCCAACGACCAACCCGTCCGTGGAGGATCAGGAATCAGAAAGGTGGAATAACTCTTTTTTTCACTTTTACCTGATGTATTCCAGCATCCAGCTGCCATGCACGTGGGCATTGTCAGTTTCACTATAGCTCTGGTGAATTTCAATGGTGAAGTCCTCTGGAAATCTTCAATAATTGTTGTTGATTGCAGATGTGTCTAGTAGTTCCCATTGATTTAGCTTGGAAAGCGGGGAGAATGGCGCTAGCCTTACCGCACCGTGACGTCACTGCTGGAGGATGGCAGGGGGGAGGGGCTACTATATTTGGCCAAAAATGGTCGCTTCCGGACTCAGTGATCGCAAAAATTATTTTTTTTTACTGATTAACGCTAAATTCATTAAATCACTGCAAATGTATTAGTTTTAGTTATAGATAATGATCCAATTCTTGTTGACCAGACTTTTCCTTTAAAGGAACATATGCCTCTACTTTATGAGATCTGGTGGAGCTGATAAGTTGTTATGACGAGCAGAATTCAATTCAGGGTCCTAAAGATGGACTCGTCCTGTTGCTAAATCTCTGGAACAGTCTGACCATAGACTTGTTCCTAAAGGAATATTTCTCCCTTTTTGGCTCAGTTTCCAACTTCATGTACTCTGCAGAAAACTGCCACACATAAAGGCGTTCCAGCAGAACAATTTCACCAGCTTTAAATATGTTTTTCTTTGTAATTTCTTTTTTTATATATAACTGACCTCAAGCTTAAAGGTTCTTCTTTTATATAATTCTTTTTGAGAGTATCAACAACGTGCAAAACAAATTTAACCAAACAAAAGAAAGATTGTGTTTTATGCCATTATGATCATTCAGTGAGACAAAAAAATAGATTTTTCAAACTGTAAAGGAAGAAAATATTCTAACATAGTTAACTTTGGAAAAAGGTTGGCTTCTCATTCTTCCCTCTCCAGGTCCACCCGGCGAGCTGCGTTTGGTAATAAAAACCAACATTGCGTGTTGACGTCACAGAATTACAGAGTTTAATCCAATATAAGACAATGCATAAACTTAGAAATAAGACAATGCACAAACCTACACCAGAAACTGCAGAACAACAGAGACATACATTCCATTACCTGACATAGGAGGAAAGAAAGCAAAGACGTACAAGACATCTTTGGAGAGTTTGCAAGGGCAAAATCTGATTTGTTAGTTCTATGTAGAAAGCTTTATCCTCTTGTATTTAATTTATTCACATGAGGCTGGCCCTTGGTCCTCCAACCAGAAGCCATCTCTGACACTGCCTAGCGCTTCACCTAATCTACTGCAAACATCTGGGGTCATTTGCTTCTTTGTTTTAACAAGAAAAGGCGGAAAGCTTGTCCTGGCATCTAGAATTCTTAAAGTCATAAAACACAAGATAAGCTTCCACAGAATTGATGTGGAATGCGGGGGCCTTTTTCCTGATTCAGTTTCACACCATCCCTGGTTGTTTATTCTGGAAGACTTTTGACCTTCTGTAAACCAAGCAGAAATCTCTCCTGCAGGCTTAATTGTTATTCACCCCCCAGGAGATACTCATTCTATGGCCTGGTGCTCTAAATACTTACCCATTAGTAGTTTTAAATCATTAACACAGCCTTGTTCAAAATTAAGAAATATGTTCAAGTGAGAGTGTTTACACATGCCCTATAAGATTAACTGTATTAAAAGCTAAAAATAATCATTTTTCTTTAACAGTCCCCGTTTTGAGGTCTGAGACACACAGACCTCACAAATAAATTGATTAAGCCTTCTAATAGAGGAACCAAAAAACTATTTAGTATACTAAAAAACTAAAACATTAGCCCAATTTTATAACAGTCCCCTTTTTAAACAGCACCTCTTAGTTCCACTGCCAGGTCATGTGTCTGAAGCTGAACTCCATTATCTTAACTTATCAAATGTTTCTTGCGCTGTCCAACAATTTAATACTCACCTGATGAACCACAAAATTTTAACCAGTAAAAACTAAACTAAAAATACATTTCACTTATCAAACATGAAAAATCATAAAACTCAGTTATGTCAATAGAAGAAAACACACAATAGAAATATCAGCCCAAGTATAAAATTAGAAAACCAGAGTAAGATATCTCGAAATTACTAAAAAAAATGCTCAGCAGACTTAAAAGACAATACTCGCCACAAAAATTACAATTTGTCAATACAAAACAATAACAACATAAAAAAAATACATCATAAACACATAAAAATTACAAAAGACCTTTTTTTTTTCTTTTTTTCACAATTCAACAATAAGAAGTTAGAGTTCGTCTCTATGCTCCTTCGATAGTCTTTCAAAAATTAATATGAATTCTTCGTCAGGAAACAATCCAAAAATACGCGCAAAAAGAAAACGAATGTTCTTAAAGAGTTCGCAAAAAACGAAAACACGCAATAAAAAGAAGATAAGTTAATGATGATCTTGTAGCCTGATCCTTCACGTGTTCCTCCTCAGTTATAAACCTCAGGTTTTCACCTGAGTGTCCGTTGCTCACTGAAAATTGGAGTCTTGTGCCAATAAAACAGTGAGTTTAAGGAGAGGTTGCAATCTCCTTTTCTCAATGGAAGGACACCGGAACAGGATTATTGTGCCTGTCTGGGCCTTTTAAGCCTTGTAATTCAGGAAAATGAAGTGGTTTTGGCAGACTTCTGCCCGGAAATGCAGATCCTCCTCCGCGCTGTGATGGCCCTCAGACACTCCTCGACCGCAGGTTGAGACTGTAGATTCTCCTGTATGCCCTGCAGCGTGCGCCGTGGCTCCTTTCCTTTGTAGACGGACAGCATGAGATGTCCTCTCCACGACTCGGTATGGTCTGGCGAAGCGAGGTTCAGACCACTTTCTTTTGATGACCTTCAGGCGCACCCAGTCGATTCCCCGAACTGATCCCGAGCCCGGACGTTCCTGTGTCGTCTGGTATTTTGTAAATTCTGCTGCCAGGACCTGTAACTCATTGAAGAAATCTTTATGAGATAAATGTGCAAGCTTACCTTTCCATCCTGGAATGCGGGTAGCAGGTCCTGGAAACATCCGTCCTGTCTGGAGCTCATATGGAGAGAACCCTGTTGATTGGTTAATGATTGATCCTACACTTTATGACAGCTTTACTGTCTTCCTTTTGTATTATAAATCTACTACTTTGGAGCTGTATCTTATCAATCCTTTGACCCTCTTTTTATATAAGGCTTACATGAGAAATAAATGTTTCCTATCATGTTAAACCCAAAACTTAACTGTATTTTAGAAGCAGTTCCATAATCGTTAATTTGTAAATCTCCAATTTAGACCAATTTAATTTCAATCATCATATTTTCTATTTTTTAAAACCTTAAAGAATGATCAGCCTGTTTTACATGAGTCACTAAATATCAAAAATGACCTACTTTATTCCAATCATAGTTTTAAATCCCCAAAAATTTCAATCATTTTTACCTTTGATCCATTTATTCTTTTGAAAACCTATTTATTAAATATTTAATTGAATAATGTATTACCCTTTTTATATTGTTTATCAATTATCAATGCCTTTTCAGTTTTGGAGAGAGATTCGACACAGCTAAATTTATTAAATGATGTAAATCTTTAGTTTAGACCTTCCTGGATGTCTTAGCTAAACAACTTATTTTAAATCATATGAATAGAGATGCAACAATCCAACAATCACCTTCCTTAGTTTAAGAAACACTATTTTATGTAAATTATTTGATAGTCAATATTTTGTTTAGTATATTCAATTTATAAATTTTACTTATTTCATATCCAAATAGTTAGCTCATCTTTAATGCTGCTAATACACCGTAAAACATTTAATGTATTTTGATTTAACTTCAATAACCTCTTTTTCCGAAAAATAAAGAGAGATCCAAACTAAAAATTTGCTTATCAGATCAATTCCATTCATGTCCCCCTGTTTCTATAACAGAACAAATGTTCTGTCATAGAATACAATACAAATCCTATACAACTCATTGAGATGAAATCCGCTATCACCACTAACTTTAGCCTCATGTAACACAGTTGGATGCAATTCAAACATGGTGTCCCAGTTACCGTTACAATCTGCACACCTCAATCAAAGAATTTAATGTTTGATTAAATTTATGAAATCAACACAGAACTTGGTGTCATTTGCTCAGTAAGCTCTATAGACACCCATCAATCCACTTTAACACCTTAATTTTAAATTCCATTTAAATTTTAAATTTAGTTTTACTGAATGGTAGCCTCTGTACTATGTAAATAAAATTTAGATCATCTTCCCTAGTAGATGAAGCGTAACACACAATGCAATTCAGCTATAGTTAAAAAAATGTAATTGCAATCGTTAGTCCCTGCCCATTCTTTTCAGGCAGGAAGGGAAAAAGACACACTAGCATTTTGTGAGACAAACAGAGTGAATCATGGAGGAATGCAGTGTCGTAACAGTTGGTGCACACCAACCCCCAACTGCATTGTAAAATCTCTGACCCCAGGAGATGGGGTGTCCTCAACACTTAGAATTACACTGCAGGGCTGCAGGACATGAAGACAGCAGGGCGCATCAGTGCTATATCTAAAATAAGAAGAGAACAATGGCATCACACACTACAAAAATTTAAAGAAAATAACTTATTCACCACTACCAAGTTGTGTTGGCACCCATTTCGTCTCCAACCTGCAGACTGAAGGGAACCCCAGGAGTGGGCTTTGGCGCCCAGGTCACATGATCAGAGGTGAGAATCCAGGATCAAACATGAGAACACACAACAGGACCACCGCTGAGCGACTTGCCATGCCCCTATTATCTGCTGAATCAGAAGGTGTCCAGAATAGCAGTCATTCCTGGAGTGCAGAAACATCTGGATACACTCCCGCTTTGATGAACTTTGGTCAGCCTTTCGTGGTCGACAGAGCAGGACATAGAAACCAGCAGACCAGTCATCTACTGAAACCCCCGTCCGGGTTTGTCTATGATCTTTGTGGTCCCGACTCACTGCTGATTCCCAGCCGTAGCAGACTCCCCCAGATAACGCTTGAGTCCCTTTTGTTTTCAGCCAGGCATGAAAAGCAACACTCAAAAGAGACATCTGTTGCTAGGTCCTGTGAGCAGCACTTTGCCCTCACGTGCAGCATCATCATGTACAGCAGGAAAACAGTTCGCCTTCACTGACCTTCGTAATCGCTCAACAGCGTTTGGCTTTCATACAGCAGTCCAGCAGAAGATGGGCACAGTTCAGCATCATCATGTCTTTGTTCAGCAACAACAGCGGTCTGATGCGGTAATCAAGAAGATCCCTTCAAATACATCTTCCCATGATCTCTGAGCTCAAACGACCCTTCCCCCAAGATTGCCATCAAGTCAGAAGGAAGGAGAACTGCCAGAGAAAAAATAATACAAAGTAATTAAAAAGCAAAACTTATATTTGCCACATTTTGATACTTTCACTACTATAAATAAAATTTATCTTGTGATGCATCCTCCCATGTGGCGCTAGATTTGTTGTTGTTATAGCACAAATGGCCAACTGCCCCAAATCCTGAACTGCAAAAAGAATAAACATAGAAAGTTGTTAAAATAATCCACGATCAGATGTGCCAGAATTAAGAAAATAATGACACTTACTGTTCAAAATCAATAAACGTCAATACCTCGATGACATTCACTCTGCTTGTGCCAAATATCAACTACAAATTCTAAAATCACAACCTCACAAACTCATTAAAGAATTAGAACAAACTCTAGAATGTCCAAGTACTGATACTTATAAAAGTTGTGATGGAATTGCCCTTGGTCAAATAATTATGAATTTCATATTGTTCTACTAAATACCAAACATCCTTATCATTGTCCCACGCTTCAAGACAAAGTCCTATTTTAAAATTTCAGAAATTATTTACATTTTATTTGAATTTCATAGCAGTTTTAACCGAAATTTTCCTCAACAAAGAATTTACACCCAACTGTATATAATCAAAGTCAGCAGTGATGCAGAAATATATCAACAATTTTAAATGTAAATAAACATGGCATAGATGTTATTTGAAACCGTTCAATTTGAGAGGATCAAATCTAATTTAGTAGAAGCTTTTATATCACATACATCATATTGTAGTAAACCAGGAAGGCCATATGACTCTACATTAAAGAAATCCATAATTCACTATTGTTGAATCGAAAAAAATCAAAATTATTGATTAACTAATTTACCATTAACCATATCCAAAAATTTACCAGGAATTAGGGTGTACTTCTGCTTCTCCCCCTGTTGATATAATAAAATTATCATTTTGAAAACAATTTGGAATCTATGTCACTGTTATATAATAATTAGCTGAAAAACCAAAATATTATTAGATGTTCCACCATTTCTCCAAATCTTCCATCTAGTATTCAAACTAGACTGAGATTATGTAAATTTCAAAGTTCCATCCGTAATATCTTATCTTTGTAACATCCCCCTGTGTTTTCTTATTTCCAAAAGAAAAACAATTTAGAGGTGGAAAAACAAAAATGGAAGAACTTTCCCCCATTATGCTAAAATTTCAACATGTCCAATCAGTTACCCATAAGAAATATAAACCAAGTTTATGTGGTTAGAATTTAGGTTAGTCTGTTAGTGTTGTTAGTCAAAGTGGATAACACAGTTTCCTAATAACTACATCTATCTGCTTGAAGCCAAGGCTGAATTCTCGTTTCATATTAATTTCACTGCACAAGCAGATGATTCAGCTTCAACCAGATTGTGACACCAAAATATGTAATCGTCTTTACCTTAAAATTGTCCGTAAAGCAGTAATAAAAACATATTTATGAAACAAAACCTTCAGTGTCCCTAAATAGTTTAAAATAAGAAAAATATCACACAGCTACACACTAAACTGAGGTCATATTTACACAGACCATCCTAAAACCCATCAAAGGCCATCTGCCTCCACATTCACTCTCATTCACACTCAAGCAGACTCATCAACACATTGTAAGAAAGATGCAGGATGTTACCCCAGATTTCAAACCAAAATTCGTCCTATGAAAGTCTTAAACACAATTATTATAACACCATGGTTGAAAAAAAATAAAAAGACATTATTATCCAATAGTTCAAATATTGTTCGGTTTTGAGTAAACCTTTTTTTTTTTAAACTCCATATCATACACACAACCGTATTTCATGATAGCCCATTGTTGTTAAATGGCTACCTAGACCCCCTGTAGGAAAACCCAAAAACCGTTCATGTGGTCATGTAATATGCGAAATGGGCTGCACATGAAGATCGTCCTACAAGAAACAAAGTCATTCATTAGTGTTTCAACATGTCCCACATTAACAGTGTAGAAAACACTGTTAAGCAGAAAAACATCCATATGTTCTCATTTTTGTTCTCCTGTTCCAATCAGTGAGGGTGTTCCCTCCTGTGTCAGGAAACCTAGAAATTGAAGTGATTGTCAATGTTACAGTATTATAAAATAAAAAATAAAAAACAATTGGATCGTTCCAGTGCTCCAGCCTGGAACGGATGCAACACATGTCACCCGCTGAGAAAGTAAAAACATCTGTAAATCTGTTATTTTGTACTTTTCATTTCAACACAAAACACAGTTCTAAGAGTAATTCACATCAAAATCCACAAATCCTGAAAGCGTGAGCTGGAAATAGCACAGAACTGAAGCACTCCCAAAATGCAAATGGGGGGGTCAATCAATCCCCCTGCTGTGAAACAAAACTTGCATCCAAAACGGAGACACCTCTGTCCCACAGAAGCACATTTTAACAGAAAGTTAGTAATACAACATCCAGCAAAAATATTTAACAATATTTCAGAACACAATCTTGAAACACAAATCACTTCCGCACAATCTCAGCACAATTCAGACACAGACAGACGAATAGACAGCAGCGCGTGGTGGAACATACAGTACTGTATAACGGGGGGAGACAGACACACAGCAATAGATCAACCCGCAGCCAAGCACGCACACAAACACTAAGAAACATACAAAACACAGAAACACAGACAACGTTGTAGTTCAGTCAAGAAAAGACAGAAAAGAAAAGAAAATGTCAGGTGCCGGCTAAAAGAATGTATGACGCATCTTTTAATTTCCCAATTTCACTTTTACAAATCCCTTTTATTCTCATTTCAACTTCTCAGTCCTTTAAGGTGATTCAACCTGCTAAATTTAGTATTCTCAGTCCTTTATGCTCTAAGCAACCCGATTAAGGGTGCCAAAGAAAGGTGATCCAACCTGCTATTAGTCCTTATTCCACGAGTGATACAACTCGATCCAATTAACCCAAATAATTATAAGTCCACTGGAGATGAGTCGAAATCTCCGGGCTGATACAAGCCCCTGCTAATTAATACACAGACACCCGAAATTCTTTTTTAGAGGCACAGGCATTGTTCCTCAGGGCTAAAGAATAAATTAATCTTTATTAATTAATCAATTAATTAATTAATTAATCAATCAACAAAACCTTCTTTTAAAAAACCCAGCTTAAGTCAGAGTTAACGTAAAGGCTCTGTTTGAACTAGCCACAGTTCCCTGTAATGTGTATTTATTCAAATCCTTAAACAACTGACTCTTTTAGAAGGGATTTTATCTACCTCTGCAGCATCTGAATTCTGTGAGGCCGCACACAGCAAATCAGCCCCGGTCCGACCACACGGCGCTTCAGACAACTGAAAAATAATCAAATACTGTCTTACCACACCGAAGCGTCGGGCCGAAACGGATCAATCAGGACCAAACAGCCGCGCGCCGAGACTCCAGAACCGGCACGAGCCCCCAATTGTAAAGGAAGAAAATATTCTAACATAGTTAACTTTGGAAAAAGGTTGGCTTCTCATTCTTCCCTCTCCAGGTCCACCCGGCGAGCTGCGTTTGGTAATAAAAACCAACATTGCGTGTTGACGTCACAGAATTACAGAGTTTAATCCAATATAAGACAATGCATAAACTTAGAAATAAGACAATGCACAAACCTACACCAGAAACTGCAGAACAACAGAGACATACATTCCATTACCTGACATAGGAGGAAAGAAAGCAAAGACGTACAAGACATCTTTGGAGAGTTTGCAAGGGCAAAATCTGATTTGTTAGTTCTATGTAGAAAGCTTTATCCTCTTGTATTTAATTTATTCACATGAGGCTGGCCCTTGGTCCTCCAACCAGAAGCCATCTCTGACACTGCCTAGCGCTTCACCTAATCTACTGCAAACATCTGGGGTCATTTGCTTCTTTGTTTTAACAAGAAAAGGCGGAAAGCTTGTCCTGGCATCTAGAATTCTTAAAGTCATAAAACACAAGATAAGCTTCCACAGAATTGATGTGGAATGCGGGGGCCTTTTTCCTGATTCAGTTTCACACCATCCCTGGTTGTTTATTCTGGAAGACTTTTGACCTTCTGTAAACCAAGCAGAAATCTCTCCTGCAGGCTTAATTGTTATTCACCCCCCAGGAGATACTCATTCTATGGCCTGGTGCTCTAAATACTTACCCATTAGTAGTTTTAAATCATTAACACAGCCTTGTTCAAAATTAAGAAATATGTTCAAGTGAGAGTGTTTACACATGCCATAAGATTAACTGTATTAAAAGCTAAAAATAATCATTTTTCTTTAACAAAACCTACATGTTTCAAAACTTCTAAAACTCAAACACATATTCCTGAGCATTTTCATTTTGCTTGTTTCCTGGTGCCTTTGAATTATTTATAATTGCTGCTTTTAGCCCGCTTTATGTTGCTATTTTCCAGTTAGGATATCACAATGTCATCCTGAGAGCAGAAAACAACAGACCCTGCCCTATTCTTCACTGCAAAAGTAAAAAAAAATAAAAATATGTCAGGCATGCATGATGCATTCAGGAGCTGCGACACACAATCCCTGATCAATACTGAGGAAACAAAGATCCTCTGCCTTGGGGGCCACTACTGGGAAGTTGATATGCAGTGCCGAGACAGTCGTCATGGTTTTCCTCCCTTTGTTTTGTTTGGAGGATGAAGAGGAGCCATCTGAATTCACCATAAGACCCGTTAAGAGACGGAACAAAAATCTTACAGGAATTCTGTGAAACAAAACAAAAGACAATGTGTAATTAAATTGTTATGAAATGAATTAATCAATCTATGACGTATTAGTTAAAAAATTAAGCATTTATATAAGACATTTTGAAACGTTTTTAATTTATACTATGTAAAGATACATAAAGTTGGAAATTATTGCTGAAATTGATTTTCATCATTTAGTTAGACCAATCATCTTCACCAGGGTACAGTTAGTCCCGCCCACTTGCGTTGACGTTTTAGAAATAATAATAATTATATATACATAATTATTTGAACATGTGATAAATCCTATCATTTATTTATTTTTAATAATAAATGTCTGATTTAAGTAATAAAAAACTTTTTTATTTTTTCATTTAGTTGTGGCACTTTTGACTCTATCTCTATGAAAGACAATCTCTTTCCTGTTGTTCCAGGAAAAAATTAATACAAGCTTTAAAAAAAACTGCTCATGATTAGTTTTAGGTGAATTTCTAGTTCATAATCAATTTCAAATGACAAAACAAATTCTTAACTTGCATAACTTGAGATGAGCTGCATTAATGTAAACAAAAAGTATTAGCATTCTGAGCGTTCTCTGTTTAATGCCACCAAGCAGCAGAGCTTGACTCATAATTACAAAGTCATTAAAAGATCTCAGTTGCAATTTTCCAGTTTGTGGTGTCTTGACAAAGCCCGCCTTTTCTCCTCCGTTTAATCGGTCCATCACCCTGCTTATCTACAGTTGCTATATGCCGAGCCGCCAGTGTAATTATGGGAAAACATGGAGCGTAATTAGAGAAAATAACTTACGGGATAATTCGTTTTAGGATACTTGGCTGCATTTTCTTCACACCAAACAAAAGAAGATGCCCCAAGAACGATTAGTGTCCCTTTATTTAATTGCTCCTCATCAACACTGTGTTCTGCTTTTACCCCGAGTCTTATTGGATAAAGGTTTGACCTCAAATTGGATTAATGTTGGTTTTCAGCAAGCGTGCCAATGTGTGGATAATCTTTAACAAATTTGTTCAAGCAGCTAATATAATAGTTTGCAAAGGGGAAAGTATAATGCAATAAATATTTTTTATATACAGTAGTTTAATGAATGCATTCAAATGTCAATTATTTTCTAAGCTGATGCAAGATGAATAGGTCAAGACTATAATTTTTTTGGAAATGTTTACTGCGATTCAAAAGTTTTGTTCACACGTTTTTTTGCTGAAAATGTACATTTGGTGCATTAACTGTTGCAGTCTCTTTAAATTTATGCAAATAAAAAGTCAAAAATCCACTCCTGCTTCCATCTTTGGACATTTTTCTGGTAAAGTTCTCCTGTGACTTTATTTTGTGTAGAACTTGGTGTTTCTCTGTGTTTCTGTGAAGCAGCGGCGTAGAGGAATCCGATGTTGTGCATGTCCTGCCTGACAGCACCTCATGTCCACAGGTTTCAACTTATGAATGTTTAACCAGTAGCAGTCCCTCCTGGATTCCATCTCTGCATTTTGACTTGATTTGACATGTTACACCAGCCCCTTGTGATTCCTCTTTATTTATTTTTTTCGCCTTTCTGTAACTCTGAGTTTTTTCTACAGGAACCAAAGAAAAATACATTTTTTGGAGGGACTTTTTTGATGCATGAGTGTCATATTGGTGCATCTTAATAACTTAAAATATCAAGAATGTCTTTATTTTTTTTTTAAACCATTACAGATGTATTACATGCACTGATTTCTAATCATTTTCAAGATTTTGTCCTATTAGTCACAAAAACTCATTGTTTAGCTCCCTTAAAATTGCTTTATGTCACCTCCTCCATCCCTACTCCACCTTCTAACCAGCTGGAAAAAGAAAAGCCAACAGCAGTAACATTAAATATTTCCATAAAATAAACTACAATCTTATTTATATTGTTGAAGTATGGCTTTAAAAAGGGTAATTATTTTAAGTGAAACTGTTTATTCTGTTGTGTAAGGGAATTAAACACTGCTATAGACAAATAAATCTATTTTAAAAACTCTTAAACTAGGTAATTTATCCAATTAAAAAGCATAATTAATTGGATAAACAATAACGCACTCTGTTCTCGGTCAGACATCATTGTGCTGGTATTACTGCATCAAATAGGGTAGAAAGGAGGTCAGCCTGTGGTTCTACAGAGGTGTGCTGAGAAGCCTGCTTTAATAACGGCCTTCAGTTCTTCTGTATCGTTGGTTCTGTTGTTTCCTCTTTTCCTTTTGATACTTTCTCACATAGTTTCTCTCCTCTGGTTATTGTAGTTTTTTAGACAATTGAGCATACTGTTACTATGGCCATTAAAGCAGGTATGGGGGGGAGGGTTCCATGTGCATTAGGGGGGGAAGGGCTGCAAAATTTCTTTATGGGCTCCATAAGTCATCACTGACTTTGTACAACTCAGGCAGCTTGGATTCTGTGCCTTTTAACTTTTCCTTAAAGCTTTGGAACCTTGATTTTTAAACGAAATGCAAACTTTACTTTTGCCCGTAAAGTAGACTTTGGACCATCCAGTAAACGTGCATCTCTCTTTCTCCTTTTATATTATCACTGTTTCGTAAGGGGCTAAATACAAGGATTTTACCAGGTGCATGTGCTGGCTCACCTCATATGCCCAGAAATGTGCATGCAAACCTCTCAATGGGCATCATTTCTGCACCTTTTCCTATCAAACCTTTATTTCCACTTCCATTAACACACTTAGATTAAACACTCACAGCCTGCTTGTTGGAAAAATCTCAACCATAGGACAATATTCATGCATAAAAAGTTACTTTTTATTGTTCTTATGTAAGATTCTTTTTTAAATCAAAATAGTAGTTTTCTGTAAACTGGAGAAATAACAATGAAATAATGCTCTGTGTAATTAATCTTTTTCCATATACTAGTGGTAGATTGCTTTAGTGATAGATTTTTTACATTTTTAATTATTGAGAATCATGCATAAATTATGTTTGAAAACATTAAACATACATAAGATTTCCTTGATTTTTGTCCGAGGTGTTTATGGAGCACTTTTCTTTCTTCTGGGCTCCTCCATGTTATTCTTACCCTCAGCTGCAAACTTTTCAGCCTTTCTTTCTGGTTTCCGGCCTGCTGATCCATGGATTCCAATATTGCACGGCATGGATAACGGCAGCTTTGTGTGATGTTACTTCTGAAATATCGAAGAAGACATCAGATAAATCTGTGCTTATCCTTGTTAGTAAATCACTGAATCCAGGAAACATCCTGAGGCAACGCTGATGAAGAAGATGATTTCGGTTCGCGGGTAAGGCTCGGAGAAACTGTGTGGATAGTTGCTTTCTTTCTGTTGCATGTATGTTGTAATGCACTGTTGCTCTTTTAGCAGGTAAACTAGCATGGTGGAGTCTCATCCACATCCGGAGTTTGTGAGGTGGAAAATTAACTAATTTGTCAGTGGCCAAAAAAATAAATAAAAATGAAATCAGAGATTAACCATTTTAGTTTTTAATTTTCATTTAGGTTTGGGGTTTTTTTTGCTGAAAAAATTCTAATTATTTAATACGTCATAGTCTTGCTCAATGCATAAATGAAACTGAGAAATATTTACTATTAAATAACCAGACATTGAACACTAAGCAGTTCTTGGAATGTTCTGCTGAAGCAGTGATTGCTGCAAACGGTGTATGAAATAGCAAGAAGAATTGCAAAAAGATTTATTAAAACTTTGTCTTCTCAGTTTTTATTGATCAAAGTGAGATTTCTGTTTATTTGAGGCAGTAATGTTGATATATATTTTAGTTGTGCACCATTTTTCAAATATCCACAGAAATGCTCTTTTACCAAAAAATGTTTAAGCACTTTATAAATGATCCAGCTATTCTTTTTCCGGACTTCTTTTTGTATGTCAGTATAATTCTACTTTGTTAATTAATG
This sequence comes from Cyprinodon tularosa, assembly GCF_016077235.1. Lineage (NCBI taxonomy): Eukaryota > Metazoa > Chordata > Actinopteri > Cyprinodontiformes > Cyprinodontidae > Cyprinodon > Cyprinodon tularosa. Next base: position 98,692 of record NW_024037972.1, on the reverse strand, counting down.
GACCTTTTTCACAATGCACTGGGATAATCTGATAAAAAAAAAAAACAGTGATTAAGGTAGAAAAATGACAGCTTGCCAAATGAATAATGTGCCTCATATTTCCTTTTACGCTGATGCCTTTAAATAAAATCCAGAAAAAAGTTAGAGAAGGTGTTTTGCTTTTGTTTTGCAGAAATGTGTTTATTTGCAATATTGGTGAATTTCCAGCATGAACATTTAAGGCCAGGATGCATCATCTGAATCTGATTAGATATGAAAGTGTAACTGCACTACTTAGTTTATCCTTAAAGTATTTTATAAAATTTCCCTGTCAACAAATAACTCAGATGGAACCTGTCAGATTAAATATTTTAACATTCAGAAATTAAGGACAGATTAGATTAATTTCGCCGTAGTATTTTATATAAAACTTTATATCGAACACCTGCAAAGAACAGGGAGAGCCATCATCTACAATTGTAAAAACAAGAAGCATTGGTCCATCTTCCCCATGAGTGACCAAACCTAAACCAGAACTACTTTAAGTTTGCATCAACCACACCTCCAGAGGGTCACAAAGGAAGCGACAGAACGAGATCAGAAGCTCTGAAGGCCTCACTGCCTCAAGGTCCGAAGTCATTATTCAATAATAAGAAAGAGAGACTGAGCAACACTGGCCTCCTTGGAGAGTTTCTAGGCCTAAACTTGCTGACCCAAAAGAGCTTAAAGGACCACCTTATCTTTGTAAAAGAAAACAAAAAACTTTTTGCTGATCTCTGAGGTGTTTGGTAAAATATTATATGAGGGGAGAAAAAGTTGTACTATACTGAAGTGAATTCAAACTCAACACTTTTAAAAGAGAGCATCATCCTGACAAACCAGGTGTCATGATAGTTGGAAGCTAGCTTGCTGTTTTCAGGCTTTTACTGTATTTTACAGCAGATGAATCATAAATGCTGATCTGTGGCAGAAAATGCTGAATAAAAATGTCCTGAAATTGGTTGGAGTCCTTAAACTCAAAGAACACTTGGAATATGCAGCAAAATTAAATTAAATAATCTTTGTTTCTTTCCTATTCATGTGGCCAAATTAAACTATTTTGCAAAGGAAAGTTTGTTAGAAATCCTTCATGATTATATAAAAACACTCAATGCTCTTTATTGGAAAAGTTGATTGCAGTTGTTTCCTGAGTGTCTGGAAGAAGTGTTATGTTTCTTCCCTTGTGGATTTATGTTTGAATTTCATTTTGAGTTTTCAGTTCGACTTTGAATTATGTTGTGTTATATTTTGTCTTATATTTATGCAATTTTGTATTTTTGAGTTGCTCTCTGTTGCCCCCTTGTGGCTGTTTCCTTTCCCCTTGGCTCCCTTCTAGTTTCTTCTATCCACACCTGCTCCATATCGGCTCATTAGTCCATTCTTTGTTCTGTTCCCCATATATCGACAACCTCTGCAGTTCCTCATTGCCGGTTTCTTGATGATTTGTTGCTTTGTTGTTACTCAGCTCCCTGTGTGTAATTCTTCTCTTAAATCAGCAAACTCATCACCGCCTCCTCATCTCTGCATTTGGGTTCTCAAAAACCTCCACACCTCTGACACAAAGAACCACACTGTAATAAGTAAGATCATTTGAACATTTATTTATTTTATTTTTTTGTATATTTAAATATGTTCAATAATCTGGAAGATTTGGTTGTGAGAAAAATCATATTCAAATTAAATATGTATGTGTGAAAATATTGAAAATATTTACATCAATAAGTAAGACCCTTTGGCCTTTAGACGCTTTGGCTTAAAAAACAACTTATAAAATGTACCTAAAAAGAGCTACAGTAACAATTTGCAGAGTTTGGTTGATGAATTTGCAAAATTTGGATGGATATATGGATGGTATTTACCATCCAGCAAATCATCTTGCTGTGTGACAGCTGATGAGCTGGACTGTTGGAAAGTGGAAAATCTGGCTTTCTGTCTTGCTTATGCAGCAGACTGAGGTTGGAGGATGATGCTAAAAAATATAAATATTTGGATCTGGTTTTCAGTTATATTCCTGCTGCTTTGATGTATAGCAGCAGGAAGAACATTTTCCATTTATCTTTGTTAGAAATGCCCTCTAACGGTCATCTTTGTACACTTGATAAAAACAGCTGCATGTCTGATGCATTGCTCACAGATTATTTTTTAAGTTAACAGATTTCACAATGGTCCAGAGTTCTGATGGCTCTCCGCTTCCTTGTGCCGTTTGATCTCACTGGGAATTTGCAGCCATGTAATGTTAAAGTCAAACAGAAGACATGATTAAGGTCTCCTTCCCCTGCTGAAAACGGCTGCAAGTTCTTTATCTTTCATCTCCATCCACTGTAACAATTTCTCACTGGTCACCGTGGGGGGGTTCTGAATTGATCTGAGAAATAAAAAAGAATATAAAAAAAAGAGAACAAATGAAAATACCAAATATTCAACAGTGTCAAAAAAATAATTGTATCTCCTGCAAACATTTTAGTTTTTCTTACTTATTCGTTCAGCTCTCCGTTCATAATGTCCCACTCTGACTCTGATGCCTTTCTCATAACTGCTAACGGTTTAAGCTAAAGTGTGATTTTCTGCCAGGCACAGTTCTGCACAAGGGCAAAATGAGGTGATCTGTCCCACTACGCTTACATGATACCCTACGCTGCCAGCAGAATGACAGGACAGGCTCTCACTGTAGCCAGCATCTGTCCGTCAGCTTCCCCAGAGCAAGGCGTTTAAAATGGATCTGGGTCACAGTGGGATCCCTCTGTCCACCGGCTGGAACCTGGAAGCCTGCACTTCATTTGTGACATTGCCTCAGACGGTTCACGCGACACACTTTACTATCAGCAAGGGCTGCTGCATTATGCATTAATACTTAGTAGGTAACAGCTGTTGTAAATCTTTTCTATGACAGCTAGAGCCTTTGTAATTTTAATATCCAAAAATGGGGGAAAAAAAGAAGAAAAACCACAAGAAGTCCGGTTTTTCAGAGTGAGATTTTACCTTCAAATGAAGCTCATAAGAAGAGAGGAATCTGAGTAATAGAAAAAGAAGTGTTGGTACTTTGTGTTGTGCTGAGATGCTGGGAGGACGATCTCTGCCCAAATCTCAAGTCCCCTGAATCATCTGCCAGATTTTCCTTCTTGCATTTAGTTCCATCTGTCATATAAAGTTCTGTAACAAACCTCTAAGTCCTTCATAGAACAGCTGAGATTGAATTATATCCAAGAGGAAACTCTTTACTAACAAGAAGAAGGCACTTAAAGCTTATTTAGGTGGATCAAAACAAAAGGAAACTGGATTTAAGAGCTACTAACTCTTTAGATCTATATTCACAATTAAATGCTAAATCTACATAGATTTTCCTCCTGCTTAACAATTATATGCAACTTAACTATGGTCTGTAACATGAACTGTCAATAAAATACATACAATTCAAAGGTTACATTTCACAAAATGTGTGACAGTTTGATGGGTTTTTATTGTGTGAAGGTAGACGCTAACTTTTGGTCTGTGTGACTTAATGTTACAGTTAAAGTTAAAACATAAAAAGGGATCTGGAAAAATATTGTAAGGTAAAGCGAGTACGTAGAACATTTTTAGTCAAAGTATTGTAGTGATAAAGAGGTAACACAATTAGTTAAAGATAATAAACATGGAAAATCAAAATATGACAATTATATTAAAAAATAGACTGATAAATTGGTGAAATTAAATTTAGACCTAAAACTTTACCAAACATTTTGAGATAACACTGCCAAATGCAAATCCAAAATATGTTCTCACAAAGGATTTTGGTGCTTTTACATTTTTGAGGGAATTTATAATTAAAACGTGCTATTCTTTAGTTCTGCTTCTGTAGAGTAGATTAGAGCCAGAAGACCTGAACGGACTGCATGGTTGATCCACTGAAACAAGTCTGTAAAGTATTTTGGATCCAAGCCATTCAATGATTTATAGACTAACAGAAATATTTAGTCTTTCCTCTGAAATAAGGGGAGCCAGTGGAAGGACTTGTGCTCCACTTTCTTGGTTTTAGTGAGGATTTATGCAGCAGCATTCTGCAACAGTCCTGTCTTTATGAGCCTCTGAAGGGTTCAGGTCTGAGACCATCACTAGACCCAGATTTAGAGCCTGATTGCTGGTTTCTACTGTTGCTGGATTAACTGAATAATAATAACAATTGAACATCATTGATCTCACAATGGAGAAATTCAGTTCTGCATCTAAACCCATCCCTTTGGGGAGCGGTGGGCTGCCCCTGTGCGGAGCCTGCAGAGCAATCAGGGGATTTAGGGTCTTGCTCAGGGGGCCAGAGTCGAGGCTGTAAGGATTGAATCGGATACCTTCTCAGAGCACAAGCACACTGCTCTAACCACTAGGCCAATACTCCCTCTGTACAAAGCTTTATGTTAATGTTTGAAAAGTCTCCTCTTGGTCCAAAACATGTTACTTAAGTCGTGTTTGGATTCCACTAAAGCCTGGCATACGCAGCGATTTTTAGACATTTTTGGCATGATTTTTGTACGCATCCATACAACCTTTTTGTCCTTTTCTTTTACTAGCTAATTCTATTTATTATGCTGCATGTTGGGATTGTTCAAGACCCCAACCTGTCTTTGAGTATGTACAAAGTGAGCAGCCAGATTGCATCCAAACATCAGTTCGTACTCTGTGAGAACATACAACGCAAGCTATGAACTTTTAAACTCTCAGATTGGTTACCACAATTTGAGGCGGGGCTGTGAGCAAGACTGGAATTATTGCACAGTGTAGCCCAGGCTTTAAGGAAACTTTTGGCACATTCATTCATTGATTTTTTTTATGCATTTAGTAATTGACTCAGTGAGTTTATAGCCACCTGGTGATGTCATAATGTTTACCTGGTTGTCTTCTGCATAGTTGTGGTAACTGACGCAGTGATTTAATAAAAGTAGGGGGGAGGATTTTCACGAATTTTTGTAAAGACCCGCCCTCTGCACTTTAAAAAAAATACACATGCACAACCCTGCACCCGCCTCCAAGAGGGAACACCCAATGTGTGCACGAGAATGCAAAAGCCCATTTCTACTTGTGCACGCTCTGTTTAAAGGTTGCTGTTTGCATCGCTCATACAAGCTTACTTTCCAAATGAAGATTTGCAATTTTTCCACTTTCAGACTCACCACCGGTGAGTGAAAATGGGTACGAGCACGTAGGATGGCCTTACGTAAACATATCACCAGAATGATTGACATTTACGAGGACTATTTAATTTGATGATCCAGCCAGAAAAAGAACATCCTCCACTATAACTTTAAGAACTAAATAAGGACGAGCATCTAGATCTTGAGAAAGTGAGAATCATTGTGTGATTGTGACGCTGCGGGGGGAATTTAAATCTTGATGACATGCTTGTGTGTCAGTTCAACATTTACCAGCATATAACACCTTTCCATTTGTTGCCTCTCAGAGGATGTAAGTGTGCATCAGATTGGCCTCGTTTCATTTTTCATCTCCATCACGTCCTCCAGGTCTGGGATTCTATCATCCCTGTCTACTTAAGGTGAAAATATCACACATCCAAGCACACTACTCAGATATCAGCCTCTTCAACTGTCCAAACTAGAACCCAGGAAAAACTGTCAGAAATGAAAGCATTTGGTACTTTGGCTCCATCTGACTGATTTACACACATGGTTCCTTCTGTGACTGATTACTTTGCAGTCATCTTCTGTTGAACTCTGGGATTAGAATATTTCTCACAATTCATTGCGCATACATTTTATTTATTTTATGCTGTGTTGAGCATCACAAAAAACCAAACACTGTGTGAAAAAGTTGCTTAAATCGGGTAGAAAAATACAAACAGAAGTTTTCCCAAACAGAAGTGCTGCGTTTGTCACTGTGGTTAATCCTAAACAGCTGAATGTATCTCGGGTTTCATTACTTTTTGTGCTGTTGCAATACAAAAGCTCTAATTGGTACCAAGATCCAATATTTGTAATTAGAGGGCAGCGTTCATGTGCAGGGAGAACAAACCGAAACTGTTTGTTTGTTCATCCAATGTGGCTCCTTAAAATTTGTTAATCATGGAAGCATTCACATTTTAGCACCGTATTTACATCTGGATCTGAGCCACACACAACATTTGTGGGAAATGTCACAAGCACCCAGAGGAAAATAAGCCTGGTGACACACAAACACTGATCTTTAACTAAAGCAGAACTCGGCCCCTTGTCATCATTTCAAAGCTTTTTAAACAGCTCACCCAAAGCTCTCCAGGGCATTTAGAGCGCACTTTCTTTTATGTTTCTGCTTTCACCGGGTGAGAAATGAACATTGTTGAATACAACAACTCTCACATGCTTTGTATTGTGCTTAGCAAAAGCAGCCTTAGTATTTACACTGGAGAGTATGTTAATCCCTGTGCAGGTCAGACGTGTTGGTCTTCAGCCAATAAGAATGAATACACCAATATGACAGCAAAAGCAAATGACTCTGAGCTACAATGGATCACAGTCAGCTAAAGCTGTGCATGTGTTCCTGTTAAACAGGCAATGATCAATCATTTCCCTATAGCAGCTTTTTAAGGAACAACAGTTTATTGCATGAAAAGAAAACAAAGATTTCAATTAGAAATGGACTGAAATATAAAACTGAGGGTTGTTTGTTTTTTTATTTATGTAGTAGAGCAGAGATTTTTCTCAGTTACTTTCATGTGTGTACATGCAGTAAAGCTGAGCCTTGGTGTCTTGCCTCAAATGTGCTGTTTTCTTATGCATCTATGGAAGGTTGACAGGTTTAAAAAGTCTGTCAATTTTAGTAATTAAATTCACAAAAGAAGCTTCTTTTGTGGTCCATATAAATGATACTGGATTATAGCTAATGGAAACCACAAATCTAATTTCTCAGAACATTTAAGTATTTTTTGTCATGAAAATTCTATTTCTATGTATTAACTAAGTTATAATGCTATTCCTTCATCAAAATAATATAAAAATGTGTATTTTCTTTGATTCATTTTCATACTCTGGGAGAGATTTATATTACTGTGAATAAATGTAGAGTGGGAAAAGGGAGCAGCACCAGATTTTCTGCCCGTCTGCCATGTTTGATTGAGTTTGTTTTCTCTTTTCTTCTAATAATAGGAAACCACCACCATGACTACCAACACAGCCACCTGGATCTGACGGCACTCACACCGAAACTGGGTGAGTAAACACAGTGTTGTGACCCTGCACAAGTGATACTGAATCCACTATGCTGCAAAAATCTGCTTTTTTAGAACTGGTTGTCTTGATTTACCCAAAGTTGTTTTCCCAGAGGTCCAAATGGTGGCCTTATCAATGCGTTTCATGTGTTTTCTTTTCCTCACCAAGAGACAACTCCCAAAATTGTTCAGCTTAAAACCCAATTACTGCTTCAAATGTATTTCTCCAAATGTCATTTCATGTGAAAGTTGATCTTGCAACATGAAACTAAACTGACTTCTCCTGCATCCCAGTGACCAAAAAAATAAAAAATAAAAAAATGAAATGCCATAAATGTGTTTTAAGAGGGAATTCTTGAATAATTTTTTCCCGCTATGTTTTGGAGGTTAAAGCTAAGAGATCGTCATTGAATCCATGAACAAATGGAGCACAGCAGTGCACATCCTGCATGTGCTTGTCTGCCACTTAAACACAACGGGAAAATGGGTTTCAAAAGTACTTTGAAACTCTTCAAACAGCACTTTAGAAGTCTGTTTAGCTTCTAACGAGGCACATGGCCTCGATGCATAATTCAGATTTTGCTCTTTTTGCCCTTGTGTTAACCCTTAGCACCAGTCTTGCTTTTTTCCAAGGGTAACCTCTTGTTTGGAAGCATATGTTGAAGCATTTATTGTTAATGGTCCTCTCTTTCTCACTTGGCCTTGTTAGCCCACAGACACATGGGATACGGTAAGTGATACACATAGTGTTTATGTGTATTTTTTTTTTTATCACTTTTTGTTTCAACATGTGTCATAAGCAGTACAGATTTGAATTAGTTTCCTGCACATTGGGAATCATTTTGTTCTCATTTCAATTTTTTGAGTGCTTGTTTATTCTTTGCAGTCACAAAATGTCAAGTTGCTGCATTTCAATACATGACCTTTAGTCCAATCACAAAATCTGTTCATTTTCCCTGTTTCACTCCTCCCTGCTGGCTCTATCTTCCCTACAACCCCCACACACGATTTCCTCCTCTGAGTGTCTCCCCTCTGCACCATATGTTCTTTAATGCGGTGCATCTCTGCCGTGTTTGCTGCAGTGGCGGCCCAGCCCTATTTATAAAATCGGTTCCCTGTCCTTCCCACCCACTGCGCCTCCTGACCCATGACTAGTCGTCCCAAATACTAAAGCTGCAGGAGCTCTGCGCAGCACACAGAGCTATAATGGTGTCATGAAAAGATTTTCTGAACTGAACCACTCAAGGTGTTCACTAATCTGTTGCTTGAGCTGTTTCGAGTAGTTTGGTTATGTAGCTTCATCCATCAGTTTTAGCAAAGTTATAACTGATTTAAAAGAGAGTTCAGCTGCTTTATAAACTGAAAATGTTTAATTTTTCTAACAACAATAAATTGCAAATTTCTGAAATACAACCAACCACAAAAAAGGCTTTAATAGGGCACAACTGGATTGTCGCTCAGTTTTTCTGAAAATTTGACACCTATCCAGGAGTCTTTTTGAACTCTGGTGGCTTATACTAGCGTAAAATAGATTATTTGAAGGAAGCCATCTTGTTTCAAATTGCCAGACACATACTTATTACTCAGCTAAAAACTCCGACAACCCAGGAGAACAGCGGTTGGGTCTTTTATATACATCTGACTTGGAATGTGCTCACTGTAGGAAGATTGGCTTCTACGATGATAAAAAAACATTGACGCTTCAATTAAAGATAGCTTTAGAACGAGCCGACAGAATTTATGTGTCCAAACGTCCTCAGAAAAATGTGGTAAAAGTCTGGTTGCCTTAAGCCTGTTTTATGGTTAACATGAAGCGGATGACTAAAAATTTACACAAGCATAAAAAAAAAATCTAAAAGTAGATTAATCAGGTCGCATTGTCAAAGCCTTTTCATTGGCACGTGGTTCTTTCAGTCTAAAAATATTGATCATTCATGTAAGAAAGAAATCCTTTTTTATTCTTATCCTTATCTAATTTTATTCTCATATCTTATTTGTACTTACAATCTTATTTTTCTCTCTTGTGTAAACAGTTAGACTGCAAAAAAAAAGAATTTCCTGCAGGGGTTTAAAAAAGTACTTCTGATTCTGATTATCATTGACCTTTTAAGTTCCAACAAAATTAACATGTTTTAAAAGATATCCTCAATGAGAATGTATTGGAATCTTCTCTAAATGTTTTTAGTTGCAGTTGCTCTGAAAAAGGATATGGGACATAGGAAAAAAAAGAATAATATAAGAAACATTACCACCTATAATTTGAAATTCATTCTGCAAGAGTCACCAAAACAGTTAAAGCACAATTACTTAAAAGCAGACTAGGTGTACTCAGATAAACCAGCAATTCAAGTTTCCCATGTTGTCTCCTCCATGGTCTTACGCCGTTACAAAAACCCTTACAAAACTCAAATTTTCTTCAACTGAACACATTGTTTTATATTTATTAGGATGCAAGGTTTGACTCACTGAGGCACATTCCACAAAGCAGGTTTCCTGAGCTAAGTTTTCTAACCCTGCAATCAGGGAAAATATGAGTTTTCCATTTCACAAAGAGAGTTTACTCAACATCTGTGTCTGTTACCATAGTAACATTCTCCTAAGATCTAACCTGGTCAGGAGCAGGTTTTCTTCAATAAACTCAGTGTCCTCTCTCCACCAATCACATTGTCAAATTAAAGCCAATCACATTTTTTCCCAATTGAGTCAAGAGAGTTTTCTAGACGTTTGTGTGTACAATAAAAAGAGAATCAGTCTCTTGGTCCATTTGACATCTTAGGTGTTAAAAAAACAAGCATAGGATGTCCTTTGTACGGGGGATTCAATGAAAGGATGAGCAGCATTAATTCACAGAGAATTAAATGTTTATAGGGAGAGGTTTTTTAGACCACATTTAGATTTCCTTTCAAATAAAAAAGTTATCTAGAGCACTAGATCTATGAGCGCTACTGTTTCAGCTCACGATCCATCACATACACAACCTTACCCGTCCTCAGATCTTTAGCATTACATAGACTTTTTCATAAAATATTTACCAGAACTTGATATAGATAAGAACACATTTATTTGTTTTCTAACAGCATTATAGGAAAAAACTGAACAGTCAAACCGCCACTCAGTATTTACTGTGTAATGGAAGACAGAATCAAAATGAGGAGGAACCCCATGAGATGATGCACAGGCCCTACCTGTTTGGACAACATTTTTAGATTCTATCTTCACCTGCTGCCATGTGATTTCAACTTAATAGAATACATCGATGCCCCACAATTTAAGCAGTAAACTAGTTTCCCCCAGTGTATATCATGATTACGACAGGATATGGCAGGCCATTATGATATTTATTAGTTTTTCAGAATATATAATTTTGATATCTGAAATACATTCCCAGTAAAAATAAACAAATTCAAACAAAATTACATTCTTCTTATCTAAAATAAACATTCTTGATGTCTAGAAATGAATTTCAGATTTTTCATATTCCTATTATTACTGGTCAGCATTTTCATTATTTTGACTACGAAGAAATGTATTTCAGATATTATAAATATGTATTTAGTCAAGCTGATGAATGTCAAAAAACTTAACTCATCACTAAAAATATATAAACATTTCTAGGTATATAAAACTTAATTGTTACTAGTATAATTTTGTTTCATTTTTTACTTTTTAAAATTCGGTTTCTGCTGCAAAATTTCATTTACAAAAACTAAAGTTCCGATGATGAATGTCATTTTGACCAGTTGAAATTCTATTTTAGTGATCTACAACTGGAACAAAAGAGAGGAGAGTGCTTTTCATAAATGTCAAAATGGCCTGCCATAATTAACACATTCTAATTTTTTTCCTTTCTGCATTAAAATCTCAGTTTCCAGTGGTGTGAAATTGTCCCTTCCTGTTGCCTGTCATCATGGTGACTGGTTCTCCACTGATAATGGTTTTTCATACTGGTTTTGCCCATGTTCAACTCTAAATTAACGTATTCAGTTGATTAAACTAACTCATTGCAGCCATTGCGAAACCGAAAACTCAGAGTTTCCAACCTTATGCTAGATCAATCCAGAGTTGAGCATTTGGTTTTGACTTTGTTAAACCTGTTTGTGAAATGGACCTCAGGTGATGGAAAAATATATATTAAGCTTTTAGATTTGGGGTCAAAATGTTTGAAACAGTTTACACTCTTGTTCCATCTGAAGAAATCGAACCCCAGACCATGATTCTGCCACCACCATGTTTCATTGTTGGTATGTTTTGATTAATTGTTAGTATGTATTGTGTTGTGGATTGCTGTCTTTTCAACAAACATCCCTGTTTTTACCTCAAATTTTCAGAGTGGTTTCATCAATCATAAAGTATACACCTAAATTAAGCCAATGTGTTACCTGGAAAGCTGAACTTTATTAAAGGTTTATCAGAGTCATTATTATTAATGGTAGATATGGATTCAAGAAGACAGAGAAGTATAGAAGTATTTAAGGATCTTCACACTTATAGTGAGGCCAAAAAGGATTTAGTCAGCCACTGATTGTGCAAGTTCTCCTACTTTGAATAATTAGAGAGGGCTGTAATTTTCATCATACTGTAGGTATATTACAACTATGAGAGACAAAATGAGGACAAGAAAATCCAGGAAATCACATTGTATGATTTTTAGAGAATTGACAAATTTTGTCTCTCATAGTTGAAGAGTACCTATAATGAAAATTACAGCCCTCTCTAATTATTCAAAGTAGGAGAACTTGCACAATCAGTGGCTGACTAAATACTTTTTGGAACCACTGTATGTCCAGTTGGCCAATGGAAATAAAGAAAACAATCTTGCTGGAAACAAATACATTTCTGACTAATTTTGTATATTTGCAAGAAGAACATACTATGTTCTCTGATGAAAAAAAGTTGTAAATTTGCTCAAATACTATAATTTTCCATAATAAAATACATACATATATGCATGCAAAAGAGTATTTATACTCTTTTAAAAAAAACAAGATAAGGTCTGACATTTTATGGTGATACATTTGCATAAACAAAACATTTCCAAGTAAAGCATGGAGTAGGCACCCATGATGTTTTGTCTTGATACAGAAAAATAGCCCAGAGGAAAATGTTTAGACGCTTATCTGCCCACTTTACTCAGCCTTAGACCCTTTTTTTTTGTTGTGTTTTTGTAAAAAATATCTGACTTTATAATCTTAGAAAACTAGAGAGGGTTTTTTTCATGCATTTTTCAAATGTTACAATGTTTGGAATATCTTGGTTTAAATAACCTCATTGTATATCTTTAATCATGTAATAAGATTTCCGTCTGTTGTTTTTTTGCACATTTATGACTTTTAATATTAGAGATTCTCAATATTTTTTCTTCCAGTTATGTGAAATAAATGTAGACATTTTTGAGTGTTGGGGCAGAAAAGTTTTTCCTTTGGACACTTTTTGCTGTTCTGTTTAGAATAGCCCAAATGCTTTGTCATGGCTGTTCAACAAGCCTTTTGCATAAATTATGTATTGTTTTACCCCCTTAAAATATTTTTTCTTTGTTTTAGTTATTTTAACTTGAAGTTTGTCACAAAGAAGAAAAGGCAAAAGTTTAGTGGGCATATAAAACTAGACATTGGTCAGATTTTATACCAAAACAAGGTGTCTTCAAAGCTCAGAGCGTTACCAGACTAAATTTTCTACAGTGTATATGTTCTCAGTTCTTTGTAAACCATTTTAGTAGCAGACTAACCAGCTTCTTTTTTAAAAATAACCCTATTATCTCAATGTTGTTTGTTGTTTTTTTTTTTTATTTCATTTTATTTGTAGTTTTTGGTATTTTAGGAATGCTGTACATAGAAGCTAGTCGCTACATGTGCCAGAGCAGATTTGCTGAGCAAAATTTGTCAAGACAACATTAGCTTCAAAATACACTATATTGCCAAAAGTATTTGCTCACCCATCCAAATTATTGGAATCAGGTGTTCCAATCACTTCCATGGCCACAGGTGTATAAATTCAAGCACCTAGGCATGCAGACTGTTTTTACAAACATTTGTGAAAGAATGGGTCGCTCTCAGGAGCTCAGTGAATTCCAGCGTGGAACTGTGATAGGATGCCACCTGTGCAACAAATCCAGTCGTGAAATTTCCTCGCTCCTAAATATTCCACAGTCAACTGTCAGCTGTATTATAAGAAAATGGAAGTGTTTGGGAACGACAGCAACTCAGCCACGAAGTGGTAGGCCACGTAAACTGACGGAGCGGGGTCAGCGGATGCTGACGCGCATAGTGCGAAGAGGTCGCCAACTTTCTGCAGAGTCAATCACTACAGACCTCCAAACTTCATGTGGCCTTCAGATTAGCTCAAGAACAGTGCGCAGAGAGCTTCATGGAATGGGTTTCCATGGTCGAGCAGCTGCATCCAAGCCATACATCACCAAGTGCAATGCAAAGCGTCGGATGCGGTGGTGTAAAGCACGCCGCCACTGGACTCTAGAGCAGTGGAGACGCGTTCTCTGGAGTGACGAATCGCGCTTCTCCATCTGGCAATCTGATGGACGGGTCTGGGTTTGGCGGTTGCCAGGAGAACGGTACTTGTCTGACTGCATTGTGCCAAGTGTAAAGTTTGTTGGAGGGGGGATTATGGTGTGGGGTTGTTTTTCAGGAGCTGGGCTTGGCCCCTTAGTTCCAGTGAAAGGAACTCTGAATGCTTCAGCATACCAAGACATTTTGGACAATTCCATGCTCCCAACTTTGTGGGAACAGTTTGGAGCTGGCCCCTTCCTCTTCCAACATGACTGTGCACCAGTGCACAAAGCAAGGTCCATAAAGACATGGATGACAGAGTCTGGTGTGGATGAACTTGACTGGCCTGCACAGAGTCCTGACCTCAACCCGATAGAACACCTTTGGGATGAATTAGAGCGGAGACTGAGAGCCAGGCCTTCTCGTCCAACATCAGTGTGCGACCTCACAAATGCGCTTCTGGAAGAATGGTCAAAAATTCCCATAAACACACTCCTAAACCTTGTGGACAGCCTTCCCAGAAGAGTTGAAGCTGTTCTAGCTGCAAAGGGTGGACCGACGTCATATTGAACCCTATGGATTAGGAACGGGATGTCACTTAAGCTCATATGTGAGTCAAGGCAGGTGAGCAAATACTTTTGGCAATATAGTGTAGGTAGACTACATCAGTGTAACCTCAAATACCTCATTATAGGTTTCATGTCCCTTGACAGGATTTTTCTAACAGAGGAAAAATAGATTTGTTGAACAGAATGTTTTTTTTTTTATATATAATTTCAAACAAAAGCAAATCTTAAACTGTAACATAATAGAAATAAACACAAATATACCTTCCGTGTATCAGGCGAGGCTGATAAGAGTCTTCCAGATTGTTTATTTTTAAGTGAAGCTTTATGACTTTGTGAGTACTTCTCTTATCCACTCTCTTTTTAAAATAAAACTCCACAGACTGTCAGATGTAGTTTAGGTATTTTCTGTTGCCTCTCTTCTGTCGATCTGAACTCACTGCCCTCACAAAAATGAAACCTCTCATTATGTTTTTGCTTTGTCAAATTCTTAAGTTCAAAATAATAACAATAGATCATAATTGAAGTATTCTTAAAGAAAATGAGCTAGTTTTATGGAAGAATGGACTGCAGGGCATGATGCTGCCAACACCATGTCTTATTGTGGGCAGGTTGTTCTTTTAAGGAGGCTCATCTGTGAAATTTGCTACAGCTTTTTTGGTTTTACCTGCAACCTTTTCATTTTTTGGTTCTGTAAAAAAATAATAGTCACTTTTAAGGTGAAAAAAAAACCCTGTTTAGCAATTTATTGTGGTGTCTTTGTCAACTAATATGCTGCACTTAAACTAATTTCCATTTTAAAAAAGTAGATGTATTCAACTTGAATCATAATATTCATTCCCTAATACTGGATGATTTAAAAAAAGATTATTTGGGTTTAGAAATGTTAATCTTAAACCTCCTTTAGGAGAATATGATATGGTGTTTAGATTACTGTTTTACTTTTTGAGAAATTAGTTTTAAATCACTAAAAACAGGATGGTGCTTGTGTAATTCCTGATCCCTTCCTGTTCTTACACAGCCTGGGTTCCTGCAGTCTTGTTTGGAGTTTGGATTTTGAGTAAACGCCTCCTGGGTGTTGTTGTGATCAATTCAATCACAGAAGGAACCTTAATGGGTCAAACAAAAACAGGACGCCAATATTCACCTGACAGCAACTCAGTCAGCCCCAGGAAAAGACATAAAGAGGTTCTTGACTGGTCTAAATTTTGACAGATGTACGTATTTTATCTGATCGCTCTAAACAGATTATTATTTGTGGCAAACCCCCAAGCAAGTCACAGCGATACCGATCCATACTACAGCAGAAATAAATGTCTACTTCTGCAGTTACTACAGGTTTAAATGGAGCTGAGCACAGCTAACATAAAAAATAGTCTAATGTACAATTGTTTGATTCCATTCAACACATGGATTATACTTTAGATCCATTTTAAACTTAATTAACAAACTGATATTTAAAATGCCAGCTTCAGAACAAGCCAGTCATTTTAGAGCAAGGCCTGTATTAAATAAACTTTTCTTTTTCTAAACCAGGTTCTTGCACAATAAATTTTTTCTGTTAAAACATGGAGCTCGGTCCCAAATGTCACCTGATTAACCTGCATTACGGGACAATTCCTGCTGCATCCCTCTCCCTCCCAATCTCTCAACTAAATACTCTTTTTTTATATATTTCTCATCCTCTTTGACTGAATGCAGTGCACCACTTCTTCCCTTGTTCCCTGCAGATAGGCCCCAGAGGATGAACAACATCCTGACGTCAGCAACCGAACCCTATGACCTGTCCCTCTCCAGATCCTTCCAGAATCTGAGCCACCACCAGCCGTCGTATGAGATGCCCCACAAGCCTGACTTAAGTAAATACTCTCCTCCCAGACTAAGTAGGTGCTCCTTCATTTGTCTTCCATCGCCGTCTGAAACGAGCATCGCCGAATGACCTCAGCCTCATGCAGGGTTTCCACGCTCACTGCATGCAACTTGATGAAACATATCCATCCGAAAAACCCGACTTATGATAACAGGTGCATCCACGCAAGTTAGAATGCGATGACAAAATAAAAGTGTTTGTCATCTCACAAACATGCAGTAAATGTTCAGATCAATGTATAAGTTAAGCATACAGTAAATTAAATGTGACCCGATTAGATACAAAAGACACTTCATATCTATAACTGCATTTATTTATTGAGAAATTTATAAAAACTAATCTGCCTATGTGATTTCTTTTACATTAGGACATGAGGGTCAGCAGAGCTGTGTTGGTTTAGAGAGCATTTGTCCTTAATAATTGAGAAAGAAATTGTATAGATAAATTATAACTAAGGTTATCTCTGTCTGATATTATCTATTACTGTCTAACAGTACCGTCAGGTCTTTAGCATCTCCACTGCAGCCTGAAACAGAGAGGAGGCATTAAAATCTCCCAGCTAAACTCCTCTGTGAGAAATCCCTTTGCAGCATTTTAAATTTACATGAGTTACGACAAAGTCTTCAGTGAAAATAAATAATTGTGTGTTTTCATCCATATTAGAGGTCCTCCAAACTTTTTCGCTTCTGACCGACAAAATGGTTCCAGACTCGACTCTTGACCCAAACCGTTGGTTGAGTATACCCACCTTAAACAGCTTATTAGAATAGAATAGAATAGAATAGAATAGAATAGAATAGAAAATCCCTTTGTTTTCCCAAATCTAGTGTTTACAGCAGCAAACAAATTATAAAAAAGAAAAGTGCTACACTTATGTTGACATTAGAAAAATGTTAAAGAATAACATAATAGTGAAGAGTTAAAGATGAACAATAAAATACTTTACTGCAAAGTGTTTAAACAATATAAAACTGTGCACCTGGAATCAAACATTTATTAATGTTTGATTCATTTATAAAGTGTAAATAGATCATTTATGAAGGTTTTAAGATGACTGATGTTACGATAACGAAAGTCCGACACAAGAGGACAAGTTAATTAAAAATAAAGGCTAATGTTTAGATCTTAAGTCTGCTGATGTTAGGGATGAACTAACACGGCAGGGCAATCTGATCTATTTACCTTTTAGAAATGGTTTAAATGCAGTTTATGAATGATTATCAGATGATGATAAATTGTCTTTTTGCCTTTTATAAATAATGTTCATGATGGTTTTTGTAAAGTGTTACCCCAACAATCAATTAAACTCAGATTTAATAATTTACAAACAGCATAAAAAAACAAAGCAGTCAGGTTTGTTTCCAATTTTAAGTGAGTTCTTATATATTTAATCACTTCATCATTAATCTTTTTTTTTTTTTTTTGTAGTAGATATAACCCCATGCTTGTTGATCAATAACTCATGACCCATAATTATGACTAACAACTAATAGAAAAATTTAATTTGTTCTTTCTAACAAAATGAACATGTCATAGACATGTCAGGTTAAAAACAAAAATGTCATCCGATTCTTCCAGCAGATCTGTCTGCTAAATATCCCAGTTGTTTGGACTCCAAGCAGCATCTAAGCAATAGTGTGGATTATAGCTGCCATGTTATCTGCTGTTCAAAAAGCAACCAGGCCCACAGTCTGATCGCCTCCGAACAACAATAGGCCCCATCTCATTACTACCAGTTAATAAACAAATTGTTTAGCAGGACCACCTTTCTTGATCAGAATCCTTCTTTTATTTTATTTAAGTTGTAATATTCATCTTTGTTGTTTTGTCAGGGAATAAACTGTTTTCATCATCGTTGCAAGAAACAATTAACTGAAATAAATGACTGTGTATTAAATCACCATCAGATATGACATTCACTTTTTAATTTATATCGCTGAAGCAGATTAACTTTTGGATGACATTCTAATTTGCTGAGATGCTCCTGTATTTGCATGTCTGGTGTCAGATCATGCAAATAGACCTCTCACCTTTTCACATTTTTGGAGGAATTATCCTTTGAAATCCTGACTAAATGTTTGACTCCTCTATGCTTGTTCCCATTGACTCATCTGCACCCTAACATATAATTGCCTTGTCATTTTATTCCCATCTGCAGTCAATGTCATGTTGCTAATGTCTGTTAATGACATATTAGCAGCTTTTTTTCCAGTAGAATATGCTTAATATGCCAAGATGATGATGCCTTAATGTCATAGCAGTACAGCCGTGCATTATTCTCAGTGTGAGATCAGCAGTTTTATTATGATGTGGGCTTCATTTCTTTCTTACATAGATTTCGTTTTATTGTAGCAGCAAGTCCATTGAGGTACATTACCTATATGCCTGAGTAGATATGATTGCAGAAAGTGGCAACAATGGTTCCCTTATTAATTAACAGAACTTATAAATACTAATGAGGCCTTATGAAAGACATTATTTAACACATTTTATATTTCCTAAACCAGATGTTAATTTATGTGTTTCAAAACGTTGTACAAGTGCAGACTTTCTGTTCTAAATGGTGATATTTCCAATCCCCTGAATTTAATAGAATATGTGGCTTGTTTATTGTTTTCAGTCTTGCAGTTGTCTAAAACAGTAGAAATTCATCACAACAAAGGGTAAAATTAACATCCATCCGTTTTCTGTCATGCTTATCCCAAGTGGGGTCACAAGGGGTGCTGATGCCAATCTCCAGCTGCTTACGGGCAAGAGGCAGGGTACACCCGGGACAGGTTGCCGGTCCATCGCAGGGAAACACAGAGACAAACGAACCATTTACACACACACACACACCTAAGGAGAGTTTTTTAAGGACTGTGGGAGGAAGCCGGAGTACCCGGAGAGAACACATGCATGCTCAGGGAGAACATGCAAACTCAATGCAGAAAGACCCCAGACCAGGAATCGGACCCAGAACCTTCTTGCTGCAAGGCAGCAGCGCTATACACTTCTCCACTTAGCAGCTCATAAAAAATAAGAAAGGGTTGAAATTATTTGCACAGTGAATTATTTATAAAACAAGATTTTAAGCTTCTTCTCTTTTTTAGGACCTTTATACCTGCACTTCAGTTAACTGTAATTTAAGCTAAACGGTAAATGGCCTGTGCTTATATAATCAGAGGACTTGACCAAAGCGCTTTACACTGCATTCAGTCATTCATCCATTCATGCACACAAACTCACACACTGATGGTAGCAAACTACATTGTAGCCACAGCTGCCCTGGGGCTCACTGACAGAGGTGAGGCTGCTGTACACTGACGCCACTCGAACCTCTGACCACCATCAGTCTAACAACTAGCTATAAACTAGCTTAAAACAATAAAGTGAAACCAAACAAATTATGACCTCTAGATTTAAGAAGAAAATTGGATTATTAAAATTTGATTAAAAATAAATGTATGAAAAACTTCCTCCTACTTCTCTACTCAGCCAACAAGCACTGCTCTAAAGCATGAATTCAGAAATCTTGCAGGACTTAAAAACACCGTTAGTTTGCAAGCTGTTTGGGACATGAATGAAGAAGGGAAAGGGATGAGTAGAGGTTTTTATTTAAAGGAAACTAGGGAAGCTTACGAGAAATGTGGAGCACAAAAAGCAAACGGGCGAAGGCAATAGCAGAATCCAGAAGAGGGTGCATAAAAAGCTGAGAGACTGTTAAACCAATCGGTCTATTTAGCAGGTTATATGTCAGGAGTAAATGGGAACATATAGAGAAAAAAAGGCAGTAAAGAGAAAGCATTCAGAAATAAAGACTTTAACTTTAAACAAAAACATGAGTATAAGTCAAAAGCATAATGCTCTTGTCAGAATAAGACTGACAGTTTCTTCAACAGTCAATGGAGCATCACAAACATCTGAATTAAGCCTTTTCAAATAGAGCATCCTGTTCTTTCAGATGGATTTGAGTCATGCAGATAAGGATTCCAAAGGATGCGCACATTGTTCATGGTGAAGGAAGAAGCTTTGGTACAAAACCTTGAGCTGAACAAATAAACCCCAAAATATTTATGCAATATACTAAAGAATAAAAAGATACATTAATATAAATAAGGGGCATATATAAAATCTTCTGGTATTTTTTAGTCTGCTAAAAGAAAAACAACTTTCTTTACGATCTCTAGTCTCATTCCTCCCTCATACAGCTTTGATTGTCCTTCATATAGAGAACATCCATCCTATGGACTAACACACGCTTACGGTAACTTGTAAAATAAACTAACCTGCAAGAATAAGGTTTTTAGTTCTGGAGATAGTCGCTATAGCAGCAGACGTGGTCAGACATCCGGTGACGCATAAAAACGACTCATTTCAGTTTCCTTTTGACAAAAATTCAGTTTCTCGACTTTCTGCTCCTTTGGAGCAGCTTAATTGCAAGGACATAAACTCACACACACGTACAAGCAAACAGCTTCTGCTGATTACTACAACACACATTAAAAGGGATACTATTGATTTTGGTTAAAAGCACAACACCAGTAAATGTAAGGAAGCTTCAAAGTACAACTATTACTCTTTTGTTG
Organism: Cyprinodon tularosa; assembly: GCF_016077235.1. NCBI lineage: Eukaryota > Metazoa > Chordata > Actinopteri > Cyprinodontiformes > Cyprinodontidae > Cyprinodon > Cyprinodon tularosa. The sequence continues at coordinate 78,002 of NW_024037972.1, read as the reverse complement.
GTTCTTCTTCACCTTTTAACTCTCCTTGAAAGGATGCCTGACTTTAATCAACCACACATTTTTGTTCTGCCTTCAGCTTTTATCTTAAACTCTCGGCTTTCAGGCGCATATAATTCATCAGACTCTTAAAAACAGATAAGAGGAGCTGCTGTTGTTGCTGATTTATCAGTCAGGTTATGCAAGCGACGTAGTAAAAACATTTTGCCTATGCCGTTATCACATTTAGCAGATTTGTTGACTGTAATTTTTTTTTTTTAAATCTTCTTCAGTCCAAGAAGCCGTTTAGCATTCTTCATGGTTTCTCAGCAGGGACATTACCGAGTGCTTTATCAGAATACTTCTTGTACTTTCTCTTAAAAGCATTCTTTCACAAGAGTGAATCTAAGGTAGAACAGGTTTTCAAAGCAGCACTACTCAACATCTCAAAGAGAAGAGAAGTTGTGAACAGACAGAAAGCCATTTAATGTCACGACTCATTCTTCTTTTCTTCCTGGCTTTAAGAATTAAAAACATAAAATCTCCTTTTGTTGCTTTGCTCTTTCTGTCTCTTATCAACACTGACTTGTTTATGTCTTATTTCATTTGAGGTGTATTTAAAAAAGTTCTGAGTTCTTGTTATTCTTGAAAAAGTTCAGTCTAGGTTACTGGACGTGAGGTTTTCTAGAAGACGTTTCGCTTCTCATCCAAGCAGCTTCTTCAGTTCTAGATAGTGGTGGGGAGCACCTAACAGGGTAGTGAAGAGTGTGCAGACCTTCACATTGGAGAGGCCAAGCAACCGCTACCCAGGCGCATGGCTCAACACAGGAGAGCCAACTCCTCAGGAAAGGACTCAGCCGTTCACCTACAGCTGAAGGCCAAAGGACACTCGTTTGAGGAAAAAAAACCGTCCATATTCTTGCAAAGGAAGAAAGATTTCAAAGGTTTCAAAAGATTTCAGATTTCAAAAACCTACAATGCAGCAATTGAGTTAATCCCTCCCATCTATCCCTGCAACCCAACCCCTTTACAGGGGAGCAGAAGACCCCGCCTATTCAGCCAGGCTAACAATTCCCTTTAAGCACCCCCCTTTCAGAGACATAGACAGGTATGGGGCATTGCAGGCTAACAAAGAAGCCAAACGACCCCCATCCCAAAGGGTGGACCTGTTCGTCCGTTTCAGTTTGCATGTTCTCTAAGAAAAAACAAGGCTTTTGGGCTACTGTATAAAGCAACTCGACTCTATTTCGAACATTTAAATTGATAAAGCATTCTCGATGGGAAGCGAAACGTCTCAAAACTCAGGAAAAAAAGTCCAATGGTCTGTTTTTTTACTGTTTTGGAATAACCTGGAAAAACCACCTCTCAACAGATGAGGTGGTCTTAGACATAACCTCTCACCCACCCTCATCTGACTCACACTTCAATGAGGCATGTGGCCAAAACCACTCTGATGAGGGAGATAACGAGCCATCACAACCCCCTAACGACCAAAATGTGGCTTTGATCCCTCCTACTGGATTGGCCATGGAGGACACATTGGGGTTGTACCCCATTCTTTGTTAGACCCACAGTATATTAATCTCAGTGCTCCCCACCACCAGTTAGAACTGAAGAAGCCTCTTGGATGTGAGTAGAAACATCTTCTAGGAAACATCATGTCCAGTTGCTTAAACTGAACCTTTCAAGCTTGACCATGTTCTGGATAACTTAGAATCTTAACAGATATATGTTCTTGTCATGTATAAACTGAATTGAATTTTGTCAGGTAGTGTTGCACCGATACCAGTATCAGACAGGGTCCCGATACTGCACTAAAATGGTGGTATCGGTATCGGCGAGTACCGACAAATAGTGCACCGATACCATTTGGAGATCCAAAAGTTTATTCAACTATTGTCACCCATTCCAGGTAGGCAATTAAAAGTTCTACTGGATTCACTTTGTATTGCTGCTTCCCAAAGGTAGGCGGCAGCTTGACATGAAGCCATGATGACAATTATTTTACATCCAAGTTGTACACAGCTCTTTATATATACACACACACATCAGTTTAAAACAGATGGTATTGGTAAATACTGCACAGCCAGGTATCGGGCCAAAAACCTGGCATCGGTGCAACACTAATGTCAGGACATGATAAAATAGTCTAATCATTCCCATGTTATAAATCACTGATCTACCAAAGGACAACAATGGTTCACAGACTATTAATAATATTTTAACAAATAAAGAGGCTTAGATGGAAACGCTTTGTGAAAACTATGACCTCCCATTAATAGCTCGATTTTTTATTTTTTGGGCTTTTTCTGTCTCTCACATCATTGTGGAGGATTTTTGTTCATCTCATATTTACCATGTTTATTCCTCTAAATTTTATTCAAATGTTTAGTAGCCATACGGCTGGTTCTATTGAACTTAAGGAGTATATTTGTTTTTTACACAAAGGAGCTCATAATTAACTTTATTACTGTATAGTAGCCCCACTGATCTGTTTATTCACTGGATTGCTGATAGACTGAAAAAAATGAAGTCACCTGCCGCCATCTTGGAACTCCCCACTTTTACAGAGATGCACCATAAAAATGCCTGTAATGTAATGTAATTACTATATAACACATTAATTGTGTTGTGATGGATATGCGTAATATGTTTTATTATATGATTTATGGACTTTATGGACTTCATACTGACTATGCAATGTGATGTGCCTATTTTTTACCATAAATTACCGTAATCTACTGATGCTATGAATCAGCAGGTGTGTGTGTCAAAGTGTCGACTTTATCTTTATTTTTAAAGTCTTAAGCCCCCCTGAAAATGAGAATCATCATCATCATTGTTGTTTGATGCTGTAGCGGACGTATTGTTTACATTGCAACCAGTCTAACTAGGGAGTACCAATATGGCAGCTGGTGACTTTACAGCACCCTGTACGACCAACAGCCTGTCAGCAATCCAGTAAATAAATAGAGATCAGTGGGTCCCACACCCAGATCACCAGGCCTCCATCATTGTGCTTGATGAGAGTTAGGTCCAGGTATGATGCTCTGATCTATTTGTCTGAAGAACATTTTTACTGAACACGTGTCAGTCTTGTGGTGTTTTTTCTGCTTGTTTTATGCATATCCTCTGAGCACTATCTGCTGTTACATGAAGGCATACATGCTTGGACATCCAATCTGAGAAAGGATCATAGCTATTAATTGTTTCCACATGTGAATAATCTTTATTCCTGCAGAATTATGACTTTGATTATAATCTCCTTGCATCTCTTCCAAGATATAAGCAGATGATGATTTCCTTATCACAGCATTTTGTTAGCCATAGCTGGCTGCTTTTTCTAATGACAGCGCTGTGTTTTCCACTGTCGAGTGTAGTATTGGTAAAGGGGATTTATCTTTATGAAGGTAAATACATTTGAATAATAAGCAGCCAAACTGTCAACATCAGTCAAAGAGATTGACTCTACCTTCCTATTAAAAAATGTCATCCAACATTTAAAAGCTCAAAGAGACTGCGGTGATATTTTCCCAGCTTAAGATTTATTTAGCTATTAAAATAATAACACCTCAATAAGGATTAAAAAGGAAATGATAAATGATTATTAAACTGAGCCAACTTGGCTAATGGTTTTATGAAGCATAATAAAAAAAACAGACCAAGTTACAAACCAAAAAAAAATGCTCTCATAATTCGACGCTACGACTACTAATACCAGACTAAAAGTGTTACGATTTATGAATAATGATATTGTGTTCAGAATAATTGCTAAGTTGATAAAAGTTAAACCTTCACCTCAGTTTATTGGTCTCTCTGGGGGTAAAATAAAGTGCGTTGCAGGCTAATTTTTGATCTATTACCATATGGTAACATCAGGAAAAGGCTTGGGTGGTGCAAATAAAAGAGGAAGTATTTAGTTTAAGAAAAAAAAAAAAAAAACTTTAACCCTAAAGCTTCCTAAGACACCTGATAAAACAAACACACAAACTTAGCACAACAGCGAGGGAAAAAAGCTGCCTGTGGCATCTGGTATGGATGTTTGTCTCTATTGGTTTAGTGATTCAGATAAATATTCCTATTAACAGTTAGTTATTATATGTCTTTACTATTTTTTAAAATAAGAGCCATAGAGTAAAGGTGGAAAACAACATGAAATTTATTGCTGGAATATTACATGATATTAGACTAATTTAGAAAAGCATGATGAAAACAAGAAGATTTATTGTAACTTAACCTCGACAAAGTAATAACATTTTTCTTGTTTTCTCTTTAGGGTAAATTTTCTTCATTGTTCTGATTCGGTTTTTATCTTCTAAGTTGGTTAGGATGCAGCTCTGCTCTGTTCTCAGCAGCCAGAGCTTTCATGTAGGGAGTCAGCATGTGGTGTGATAAAACCAATTGGAAGTGGACATTAAATAATTGCCCAATGATTACAATCTGTAATTAATCTCTTTGTTAAAACTGTTTCCACAAAGTTATAAACATGTAAACCTCCTACTGCATTAAACTAGAAGCTCATGTTAAAGATTTAAGCAAGATTTAACCTTTTAGGTAATCATGGGCTGTTTGAAAGGCGACATTTAAAGGCACTTCTTTTAAGTATTTCACTTCCTTAGTTCACCAGGATGTCAGTAACGCCATAAAAACAGAGCATCAGCTGCGTGGCGTTAGAGGTCATCATGGCTAAACCCATTTCCAAAGTAAAGCTATTCTTGTAAGGAAATGATTAAATGTTCAAGCAAAATATAAGAGACCCCATCATTTTAATTTATGTTCTGATAAATTTTTATCCTAAAGAGGACACACACAATGGCGTAAAGACACAACAATAGGCCCGTAAGCAACATTATCTGGGTGGGCCCATATGAAGTTTTTTTTCGCACCATTACATCTGCAAAGAGACATCCTAGTCCACATTTACGTAGGGGGCCAACCAGGTCTCAGTACTTGTAGTGCCCCTAAGAGGTCGGGGGCCCTTAAGCAACTGCAGTCTCTGCTTACAGTAGCTACTTATAGTTACTCCATTGGACATACCTTCTTTTTATGTATTTGAATTTTAGTCACGAAAATATAACCAAAATTAATATGATTACCATATTGTCCAGTATAAAGTGCCCATGCACTATGTTTTTCTACCCCACCAAATCTGTAGGCGAGCTCTATCTATGTCAACACTAGAGTAGGGAGGAAGAATTCTAGCTCCCATTAGCTGGTTGGCTCGTAGCAGTTATGCTACGTTCAGACTGCATGCGCTAGAGGCAGCAGGAAAAGCTAGTTTTACATGCAAAGTGCAGCTGAAGCATCACCTCATGAGCTTCTGAGCATCTGATCTGCTGGAAGCGCTGCAAAAGCAGCAGCTGCCAGAGTTGGAAAAATGAAACTCTTGCTGCTCGACGCGTCACATCAACCAATCAGAGTAACTGATCTGGGAGCTGGCAGGGAGACCGACACAGCAGATCGCTATGATCACTCCTCTAAAACAGTTTATTAATGAAACCTGCCAGCAAAGTTTGTTTGCTTTTATTATTCTGATGCCTGCAGTTTGGAATAGGTACGTGTAAAATGCCTTCCAGCCATCGTGAACATTAGCAGAAAACCCCAGAGAGGCGACCGGGCCAGAGGCTGCTGTTGAAGGGGATTACCAGGGACAGAGCACCGTGCAACCGCTCAGACCGCCTTTCTATATGGGGTGTGAGCAGCTCCAACAGCGAAATAATATTTGAAGGCAGGATCGTAATCTTAACGAACTGACTGCACAGATTTTTTTTCAGATGAAGCCAGACGAGGTTTTCAGGTGGACATTCTCACTTAGAAAATTAAAAATACTCTTTACCCACTTATAACAGCAAACATAACAAAGTCGCTCTCTGCCATTGAACACAGGAGCAGCAGAAGGATCAGAGACATCTGGACACACTTTACTGGACGCGCTTCGTGAAAGATGCTCTTGACAAGCATCTGACCTTAATGTGAACAAGCATCAGCCAAGCATTGGCTCTTTATTTCAGCTCTGAAATAAAGACAACTTTAATTAGGCAAATAAATATCAAAATATGTGAAATTAGGGCATTTGTTCCCTATCATGTCTGCTGCTACTATGTGCTTCTCTTTAATTGATTTGAACTCCTTCTAACTTTGATTTTCGCCAAATGCAGCTTTATATAAGCTGTAAGGTTCAAAACTTGGGGGTTTTAGCTGTTTGTAGCACAGAAAATATGGTAGTTGATTGTTTATTAAAACAATCTGGACAGACAATTCTCCACAAATTAAATTAATATGGTTTATTTGCGATGCGTGAATTAGCAGATAGAAATGGCTGCGTGTAGGAGAGGGAGAGAGAGAGCAGAGGGAAACTTTTCCTCCTTTTCGTCCTTCACTGCTAACGAGGCAGAGATGGAGCAAAAAACGTTGCCTTAGAGCTCTGATGTCACCTTAATCACACTAAAAGGGATTAAAACACCAAGCAGGATACAGAAGGCATTTTTAATCCTCCAAAGTATATAAAAAAGTTAAATTGTACTGCTGCTGCACCCCCTCCACTCATAAGCACATTGAAATTCCAAATCTGCTGCTCCAAACCTTTAAAGATCACTTCATAATACGTGTTCCATCGCTTTCATTAGTATTAGTGCATTACATGATTACGGTGTTCAGTGATAAACAGCTCATGAATGCAAGTAGTGAGGGCTGTGGTTTGATTAGATATTCTTGGCAATTAAGTGTTTGCAGCTCGGATTCCAGTTTTTAAGCCTAGTAGGAAAATGTGTTGCTGTTTTTTAACATGATTGCTGGGATGAGATATGAGCAGTAACATTCTGTAATTACCTTAGCCATGTTAAGTGTTTTGCTGCATTGCATTTGTTTACCCATTAAAATTAGGATTTCAATCAAAGGTAGTTTAGACAGACGACTCCGGTCTAAATGTTGAAACACAGCCAGCATACAAGACGCTTTATACTTCAATCTTATCACTGCACGAAAATGCTGATGGCTATGTTATGTTATATTATGTTATGGAATGATGAGTGCATCTTTACTCTGTAAAATTAGTGACCTGTGTGTCAGGAAGGGAGGGGAGGATATCTGACCTCATAGGAGGTCGATGGGTTTGGGGGGCTGAAGAGAACAAAACAAAACAGGCAGCAGCAGGAGAAGCAGTGGTCTAAAGCTTTTACGCCGGAATCAAAAAGATAATTTCAAAAAGAGGGTGTCCCAAATATATGAAAGAGTCACTATGTGCAGCTAACAGGCTGCACATAGTGCATTACACAGGCTGCATTACACCTTAGTGACTGTGTTGGTTGCTTCCTTAGGGGATGGGTTAAATGCAAAGGTAAATTTCTCCAATATGTACGGTGGCCCTGAAGTGCAAACTGCAACTACAAATCTAAAAGCGCAACTACATTAAGAAAAACAAAACTACGTAAAGCAAAGCGCAACTACATTAAGAAAAACAAAACTACGTAAAGCAAAGCGCAACTACATTAAGGAAAACACAATTACATTAACCTACTGGAAAAGGTTGGAAACATGAGACATCGCTGATTGGACGACGGCACCGTTTGACCCTTGAACCGGAAGTTGCGTCGTCTGAACAGTCCAGCTTCTTTTAAGTGTGTCTTCAGTGTACGCAAACTAACTGAAATTTGGTGATTAGTCTTGAGCATATCCAGTATCACCTCGTACATATGTCCTGATTCAAAATATTCCTGGATAACGGCAGCTATGTTTGGGGCGCCGACAATATCCATGTTTTCAAAAGCCGCAGCAGACAGAATGACTTCCGGTTCAAGGGTCAAACTGCGCCGTCGTCCAATCAGCGATGTCTCATGTTTCCCACCTTTTCCGGTAGGTTAATGTAATTGTGTTTTCCTTAATGTAGTTGCGCTTTGCTTTATGTAGTTGTGATTTCCTTAATGTAGTTGCGCTTTTAGATTTGTAGTTGCAGTCTGCACTTCAGGGCCACCGTAAATATGAGATTAATAAAGTGTTATTTGCGGCTGGTTAGCTCAAGTGGTAAGTCACTTGTCCTGCAAACATGAAGCCTGGGTTTGTATCCCAGCTGGAGGGAATGAGCTGCCAGTGCAGGTCCTTAGACAAGACCCTTCATGCTAATGCCTGTTTGGGGAGTGGCAGCCTATTGGTTAATGGTTAGCTCACCCACAGACTGCCACTCTTTGCCCTGAGCAAGACCCTTAACCATGGACAATGCTCCCCAAGGGGATGAGTTAAATGCAGAAAGTTAATTTTATTGTTTTGTACTTGTGACAGTGTAATGACAATAAAAACACTGAAAAAAATGCGCTTGATGGGCTACCAGATACTAAACTAACTTAACAGTAAACCCTTTCTGCTCCTAATTAACAAAAAGATGTGTCTCTCCACCTGAATCAGATTATTAGGTCAAACAGAGCTTGGCTGTGTGCTGAGGAGGTTATTCAACAATTTGATTGGATCAGGGACATATCATAAAGTTGAAGAATGCCGGCCCTCGAGAACTTGAAATTAACATCCCTGCCTTAAAAAACAGGAGGTTTTTTTTCTTTGATATACATTGTTTGCAGTGATCAGTGATGAAGGTCTTTACAGCTGACAAAAGTATCTTAGAGAACTGGCTGGTTTAAAAAAAATTTCCAGTGCTATCTTTGACCATTATTTGTATGCTGCTCAAGGTTTTTGAGGTAAAAATGCCTCCTTGTCTAGCCTAGTAAACTAGCCCCACCCACCAGCGGCCAAAATCATTTTTGCCCGCGAGTGGTCTACCCAATTCGCCGTTTTATTGACAGGCTGTTTGTTTACACTCCCCCACCAGCTTTCTATCGCACTTACTGCATCACAGTCAGTTGGGCTCATTGGTCAGAGCGTTGGCCAATAGACACAGACATGGTTTGAAAAACAACGGGTTGTTCTCATCAACAACATTACGATGTCTCATTCATCGGGGCCAGACTAGATTACACATTTAATCTCCCATTTAGTCTGCTTTATCAGGCTACTCCTTGTCGTAATCCTAATCTTTAGCATCTTCCAACAGAATCTCATTTGAAATCTGGTCAGGAAACCAACATTTTTAAATTATTATTAGAATCTAATATATAATTTGATATTTCATATGATGTATTAATATTGGTTAGATATAATTATATGACTGATTTTTATTACAATTTACTAGAATATTTATTACAATATAATATAGCAGAACACCAATATTGCCCGTCAGAACAAGCAAGTAAGATTATTCATATCTAAATCTGATAAGTTTCTAGATACTGTTGGTTTGGACTTAATTAAGCTATGTCTTTATAAAATAGACAATTGATACTCCATATTTTTCTCCCTCCTGTAATTACAGCAGTATTAAAATACTTATTAAATGAATACACCCTACTGACCTATTATTGCAGCTATGGGCCAAATCTCCGTCTAATTCTTGCCTCTGGTTGAGTTTGGTTGGCATTTTCAGCCAAAATATCCCATCTGAAGCAGCCCAGAGGGAACAGTGTGCATCGCCACAGGTCAGAGTTGGTTGTCTTCATTGGAAATGCATACGAGGTGCAGTTGAGGTGACCTATTTCATCCAAGCCTGACATCTGTGACAAAACAAAGATTCAGACATAAAAACTAATTAAAAAAATAGAAAACATTGTTTTCTTTTAAATTTTTTATCTTTTAAATCATGTATTATCATCTGTTTCTACCAAGCTTTTGAAGGCCCTGTTTGTTAACATAATACTGTTAAAAATGCAGACACCAATTTAAATGTAACCCAACATTCTTAAAATATGACAGGATTTCTATTTTAACTTGTTAATATAGGTCGGGAGTTCAGACATTTACAGTTTTATCATTTTAGTTTATGCATTTCATAGAAGAAGGATCTATAAGTTTTATAAAAATTTAAAAAATGTGTAAATCTAGAGCTTAGCATACCTAAAGCTATATAATCTAATATTAGCAGCTGTAGATGAAGTAACAAACAGTAGTACTTGAAAAAAATATTGATACTCATATTCAAATCTTGCTCAATTACAAGTAGAAGTTACTCTTTCATAATTCTTTAAGATAAAGTTTTGAAGTACTTACTTTTGAAAATAATTAAGTATTCAAAAGTACATGCATTTAAAAGTACTTAAGTATTCAAAAATACAAATTACATTTTTCAACATTAGTACATTTCTGTATAATTTTAAGAGTAATTAAAAAAAAAAAAAAACTTGTAACTTTAAGAAACCATCTGATGCATTGATGCGTAATCAGAATAATTGAACTTTATTGATCTCACGCTGGAGAAATTTACTTCTGCATTTAACCCATCCCCTCGGGGAGCAGTGGGCTGCCATTGTGTGGCACCCGGGGAGCAGTGTGGGATTAAGGGTCTTGCTCAGAGACCCAGAGTGGAGGCTGTTTGGATTAAACCGTACTTGCAACCTTCTTAGAGCACAAGCGCACTGCTCTGACCACTAGGCCAACAACCCCACTACAACCACCTGCTACAGATTCTCCACCACCTGTAATGAGCTTCAGCATAAAAATGGGACAGAATAATAAGGACGGATATTTAGATTATTATTTCTTACTAGAAAACAAACCAAAAACAAAACATGAGAGTCTTGATTCTCCTCACACTTTTACTATGGAATAGAGGTTTAAGGTTGAAACTATTAAAACATAGAAACCGCATCTCTGATTTGAGAACTTATTCTACTGAACAACTTGGCCACACGGCTTTAATAAAATGCATAATTAGCAAATAATATATGTCCTGAGTTTCTTACATTTATGGAATTTCATGCAAATCTCTAAAATGTTGGTGTCCAAATTCAGTCCTAGGGTTGCAATTTGCCATGTTCAAATTGTGTTTCAAGAGAGAAAAACAGCAACAATGGATTAAAATGCTAAGCTGAGCTAAAAGGAACAAGTAACTAATAGCTTCCTAGAAATGTAGCAGAGTAGAAAGTAAAATATTTTACTTTAAAATGTAGTGGAGGGAAGTTATAAATGCTGGGTAGTATTAGTGAAAGTCACAAGTTCCTTTTGCTTTATTTTGAATGTTCCACAACAGGAAAACTTGCAGTTTTCCAGACCTACATAAGAAAAAGGTTTATAATTATATTTCATTCTGAAAAACCAAGTCTGAAATTTTTCCTCTGACAACCTTTTCCTTCTACAACACAGGCGATAAAGACATGGATGATTACTACCCAAGGAAACATCTTCATCCTGACTTTGGTGGCCGGGGACCAACCCACATGGTGAAGTTGAATGCTGAACCTCACCAGCATCAGCAACACCAGCAGCGCCAACGACCTCGACGGGTCCAGCGGGCCATGTCACAGGACCACGTCCTGTCTCCTCCCCGAACGCCACGGCGGGGAGATTATGGTTTATCATCATACAGCGCCATGGCAGCTACGGCATATGGAAGCAGCCGTAATCTCTCAAACGAACAACTGCTTTCTGCAGACCGCCTACACTCCCAGGATCCATTGCTGTCCCCGGCGATGAGGCGTGACAAGTTCCGGGAGAAGGCCATGGCACGGGCAATGTCTCACGCTGACATGTTAATGCCTACCACACCGGTCATGGACCGCCACAAGATGACCAAGATGCACTCTCAACCCAGTGCCTCCACTGACTCGTATAACACGCTGATGGTCAATCATCACTCTGGCACGTCCACATCAAAGAGGCAGGCGTTTGCGTCCCGACGAACACACACGGTGGACCACCTACAGTACATTCCCGGGCACCACCACACATATCGCACTGCCAGTAAGAATGAGGTAACTGTTTAACGACAGCGTCGGGCAATTCTTGAAATGCATCATAAATATAAATGGACAAAATCGGCATCCATTTCATGAAAACTCTTCCTATTGCTTTTTAGCACGAGCTTTGTGTGTGACCCAGAGTTTGGATGACTTGGAAATACCCTGGCAAGACAGTGTTTCTCTGACAGCATCATAAGGGCTTTGCGCATTGACACAAAGATCCTTCTTGTCGGCCGCATGACAGAGTGAAGAAATATTTTTTAAACTGAATAAAGGACTTGAAGGGAATTGTATCACCTTTCTAAACATATAAATAAACTATATTTACTATTTGTATTTTCAGTCTTTGTTATAGCTTTAGAGATTCTCATTAACTGATATTAGCACTTCAGTTGGTGCCTCTTAAAATTGTCCCATTTCAACAATGAAGGGGATTTGTGGGTTAAAAAGCACAATGATGAATTCCCATTTTTTTGGATTAAGTTTTTCTCTCCTTCTTTGATAAACGTCTGGAACATATCAGCTTAGACTATAAGTAAAGACAGGCTATTTTCTGTTGCATACTATAGGTGGTTGTATATAGGCTGTTCAGCTTCATAATACAATAAAAGTTGGCCCTCTGGACTTTTTTCCCAAGTGGAATGGATTGGGCGTTTCCATTTATTAATTTTGATTTTAGATAAGGAAAATTTCCCAGATTAGTATTATTTCCACCGATGTCTGATAATTATGTGGATCTAATATGGGAGTATGTTTTTGTTTCTCTTCAAACCGTGCTTGTGGCATAGAATGAGTCTGTATGAAATTACTGTTTGATTTTTGCTGGATTTTAATTATTTGCTCTGTTATCAATTGGCCAGTTGCTTTCATCTCTACGAATCGAGCCCTCAGTGTTGTGGATTATGAAGGCAACATATTTGTCTAGTGTTAAGTTTGACAGAAACAATCAGTATAAAAACGTCATGCTTGATTGACGAGATGTCACTTGTCAATCAAAAAATTATTAAACTGTGAAATGTTTTTCCAGTGTTTTTCATTAAAGCAATGCCTTATTGTATAGAATACCATAAGCTCTTAAATTAACATCGATGCTTCTCATGTTGTCTCTGTTTTTTGTTTTCGTAGTGTATTTATAAGGTTTACCAGCAGAACCAACAAGCAAAGGAAAAGTAATCTTCAAGAAGTTTGATAGGAAAACATTCAACAGTTTAGTATTTTTTTTACTACTATTTTTGGAAATCTGTCCAATTGTACGCATAAAATATTGATTTTTAAAATCTAGATTTTAAGGTATTGAATATCTTGGTTTGGTTTATATCACCAATTTTAGGTCATGATCTTCAAATATTATTATTTTTTTTTATCTTTCTATCTAGAAATGCCCTACACTGAAAAAAAAAAACAAAAGTTATTTTTTCTTAAAATAAGTGCATTTGTTCTTGGATTGAGGAGGTAAAAGAGACATTTTGCCAATGGAACAAGACAATTTACACTTAAAATAAGAAAACACAATTGCATTGTCTTATTTCAAGTGCATATTATCTAATTATCTTATTTTAAGAGTAAAAATACTCATTCTATTGCCAAATTATCTAATTTACCTACTCAAATTAAGGGTAAATACACCTAATTTATGACATTTTTTACTTATTTCGAGATCGTTTTTCCAGTGTAATCTAGCAATAGGTAATCTACAGCTTCAAGTTTAAAAAAATATAATAATATAATTAATCTATCAATCCTTCATGTTTGTCTTGTTTGAGATCAGGCCATGATTTAAAAGATCCAAAAGGGAAATCTACCAATTTTTCTCCCTAGCAACACTTTCAGTCCAATTGTGAGACATCCCCAGCTCTTCCCAGGCCAGAAGGGATGTAAACCTTCTCCATCAAGTTCTGTGGTGGGATCCTCCTTGTAGAATCACCTCAGCAAACTCCTTTTCATCAGAGGCAGTTATACTCAGAAGTCTCCCAAAGCCGTTCCACTTTCTGAGGCTGAGCCTATTCAATGGAAGAAGCCTTTTCAGTAGGTCATGTTTAGGATTTTATATTCTAAGTTAGGGCCTATTGATGAGCATCAAGGCATGGTTTGCTGGTAAATCAAGAGCTCTGCATCCAGGCTATTTCACACTAATTTGCAAACCCATCAAGTTCATGCTTTGGGTTATGAAAATGCGAAGAGAATCACATCATCTGTAAAAGCAGAAATAAGTCCCTGAGGAATCCAAAACCAGACGCTCTCCCTCAGCGAGTTAAACTGCCCACAAACACCAGGCTTTACATCCGGTCCACAAACACCAGAAAGAGAGTGATAGAAATCTTCAAGAGTTTTAATTCTACTCAGTTTAAATTGCTGGAAAAATTGACAATATTTTTTAACTGTATTATCAATCTTGGACTATTGAATAAAAAAAGAAAAAATGAAATTGCTTCTTAAGCGCTCAGCCTGAAATCGATGGGGGAAGAAAATTACCTTTTGTTATTTTGTAATACAAAATTATTGGGCAAGTGACCAACTGGAATTAACATATAAGATCAATAAACGATCAGTTGTTCATATTAAGTAGGAAAAAGACTGTTAAATCAGTAGGAGGTAGGAGCTGGACCCTCTTAACCATCTCTTTCCTCTTTAACTCATTAGATACAACAGAGTGGCAATTTGGTACATGAGAAAACTGACGGTATAAGTGGATACTAGCATACAGTTTTATCCTTCAGCATCTTGTGGCTATTATCATATCCAGGACAAAATCCAGATGAATCATTAAAACTCTGCCAGTAGAATTTTCTGCTGTCATATCCTAACCTGACATAGCCGACTCTTACTGTCTGCACCCTCACTAATTCATTTAAACACACCCTAAACCAACACTAGCAAATGAAACGCGTCAGATTTCCTAACAACTGTTCCATCTTTGAACACTGTAGATTTACAGAGGAGTATTTTCCAGCTGTTGATGAGCAGGAGTGTAAAATGAAAAGATTCCAATGCATTCCTATGTCCTATCATAGATCCAGGGTGTGGTGTTCAAGACTTTTCCCTAATGTCATTTGCTAACAGTGGTATAAAAAACTCAAAAGACACTAATAGTCATCCTGTTTCCAGACCTATAGCGATCCCAACATGTTCAGCTCTTTTGTGGCTTCTATGTCAAAGTAAAAAAAAACTGCTCGTGAAATCTTCTTCAGAAAGTCTAGACTGTTGTCGATGGGCATGGACTAGTTACCAGAAAAAAGCTCCAGTTTCCAGAAGTTCTGGTTCTAGACCATAAACACCTCTAAATGATTCAATTATCAGAGTTTTCTGGTGTTAGAAATACACTGTGTGCAGAATTATTAGGCAAGTTGTATTTTTGAGGATTATTTTTATTATTGGTCTGGAATTGTGTCAACCCAACCCTAAAGACTCCTTAATATCAAAGTTTCATATTTTAAGTTGATATGTTTTCTTTTTTTTTTAGATTTGGCCATTTTATGAGGATGTCTGTGTGTGCAGGTAAATATTGCTGTACAGAATAATTAGGCAACGTAGTTAAAAAAAACTTGTTTATTTTTACCAGGTAAACCAATATAACAACTCAAAATTAAGAAATAAACATTTGCGACAATCAAAAACAAAAAACACCATGATGCTCAAAAGCCTTCCATCCATAGAACCTGTCAGTGTCTTGATCTGTTTGCGATCCACGTTGCGTGCAGCAGACACCACAGCCTCCCAGACACTGTTCAGAGAGGTGGACTTTTCCCTCCCTGGAGATCTCACATTTCATGAAGGACCACAGGTTCTCCATGGGGTTCAGATCAGGTGAACAAGGGGGCCATGTTATTATTTTTTTCTCCTTCTAGACTTTTCCTAGCCAGCCATGCTGTGGTGTATTTTTAAGGCGTGTGACAGAGCATTGTCCTGCTTGAATATCATGTTTTTCTTGAATGATGGCGACCTCTTCTTGTTCCGCTGTTTGAAGAAGGTGTCTTCCAGAAACTGGCAGTAGGTCTGGGAGTTGATCTCGACTCCATCATCAACCAGAAAAGGTCCCACAGGCTCATCTTTGATGATACCAGCCCATAGCATCACCCCACCTCCACCTTGCTGGCGTCTGAGTCAATAAGGAACTTGCTGCCCTTTACTGATCCATCCTGGTGCCCATCCATCCATCTGGCCCATCAAGACTCACTCTCATTTCATCAGACCTAAACACCTTGGAGAAATCAGTCTACGAATATTTATTTGCCCAATCTTGATGTTTACTCTTGTGTGTCTTGATCAAAGGTGGCCTTTTTTCTTCTTTCCTTACCTTGGCAGGTCCCTGAGTATTGAGCACCTTGTGCTTCTCGGCGCTCCAGACATGTTGCAGCTCTAAAATATGGCACAACTGGTGGCTAATGGCTTCCTGGCAGCTTCACGCTTGATCCTTCTCAATTCATGGGGAGTTATTTTGCGTCTTCTTTATTCAACAAGCTTCTTGCGATCCTGTTGGCTATTTGCCATGAACCGCTTGATTGTGCGATGATCCCGCTTCAAAAGCTTGGCAATTTCCAAACTGCTGCACACCTCTCTGAAAGACATCTGACAATTTTTGACTTTTCAGTCTTTTCTGACCCATTTTGCCAAAGGAAAGGACGTTGCCTAACAATTAAGCACACCTTTTATAGGGTGTTGATGTCATTAGGCCACACCCCTTCTCATTAGAGAGATGCACACCACCTGATTTACTTAATTGGTAGTTGGCTTTTAAGCCTATAATGCTTGGAGTAGGACAACATGTATGAAAAAGATGATGTGGTTGAAATACTCATTTGCCTAATAATTCTGCACACAGTGTAACTCACTATGACACAACACTGCTCCTCGTAAGTCTGAAGGGACATGTAAGGAGCCTCCCTCGAAAAAAGAGATTTTTTTTTCTCAAGAGACTCACTTATAAAATAAAGGTTAGATAAATAATAAACAAAGAAAGCTGCCCTAAAAGTCTCTTTATTTAAGCTAATTGGTGATACCAAGGATAACAAAAAGGTACAGATCGTCACAGCCTTTCAAACAACATGTTGGATACGCTGAGTTTTGAAGGGACTCCTGAGACCTGAAATGACTGATTGGAACCCCTGGGAGCCGTACTGGATACTTGGATTGGTTTGAGACATCCCTTAATTAAGCATATGTGGCAAGCTTCAAAATAAAGTCAAATACAAACCTCTCAATTCAGAGTGTGGCTTATATTGTGCTTCTAAGTGTATTGTATTTGTGCTCCCCCATGATTTGACAATTTGGGTGACAGTAATTAAAACTAAATGCACAATCATATCTGTTTTATCCAAAACAAATATCCATTTTGACTAAAAATAGTCTTACCGTAGTTGGTAAAACAGTGTTTACTTCCAAAGTATTTACTGATTAAAACAAATAATGAGAAAACACAACTGATTGTTTTTTTTTCTTTTCTGGTTCTGTACATACGATTATTTTTTATTAATGTAATTTGTGCATTAAATTCTGTAATTTTAGTGCCAGAGGTGCAATCTGTTATGACACATTACTTAAAGGGTTACCCACCGCTTATAGAATGGCTTTTTTGTTCACTTAATTTCTGTGCAGCCAATGAAGACATCACCATTTTAGGGAAGTGGAATGTTGGCCAAATCTACCTTTAGTTTAACAAATGTATTTCTTCAACTTAGTGTGCCACCCTACTTTTTATGCCAAGTTTGCATCCAATGATGTCATTTTTACACCTTCATTGTTTTCCCTAGAATCACAGCCTTTGTACACTAATTGCTTCTTTATTTTCTTTCTTTGGGTGCTTCCAAGGAAGGTGTTGGCTGCTCTGCTGACTGCTATGGTCATATATTCCCTCCATTTGCGCAGCTGATCACAGAAATTTCTGCTCCTACTTTAATAATGATGTCATCTAAAAAGCCTTTTCTCTATGTGCAATATTTTTTTTTGTTGTGGAATCATTTTGCATTCCTTATTGAAGGTTTTGAGATTGTTTTCCTGCCATGAGGCTTTCTTATCCTTTAAAGTTAAATAAAATCTTTTCTGTTACACTGTCATTTTTTTTCATTGAAAACTGATTATTTCATCTGAATAGACAAAGTATAAATGTTATTGCACAACTAATTACAAAATTACAACAAATGACTGTTCTTGTGGATTTTTGTTTGTTTACAAGTAATTAAAGACCATCATGAGTGTTACACACACTGATGCATTAACTTGTGTTTATTGTATTTATTGCAATAAATTACACTCTCATATCTTTTTTACTGACTAATATGAAAAGATGCAACACTGTTACTTATTGCCTGACATTAAAGCAGAAGTTAGGTTAAGTTTGGTAAGTTGGGGTTTAGGAAAATTATTTATTACTCTTCTGCCATTCAGCCTCTAGCCAGCTGTGGCTATATTTGCTCCATGAAAAAGATATGAAAAAAAATCAGCAATCCATATGCTAAAGGTTTTTCCCTTCAACAATTTTGGGGGAAACAAGCTCTTATTGTGGTAAAAAAAAAAGCAACATTAACCATCTTTTTCCAAAATTTTGTGTCCAACTTTTATGTAATTAAAAAGGTTAAAATACAAAATATGCTCAAATTTCTTAGATTTGTATCTTTTACTTTGATTAAAGCTTATGGACCTTTATTCTCCTGGATTCAAGCAAAAGTGAAATATCTTTTCCACACCCAGTTTTGGTTTTTTTTCCCCCCCATCACATAGATCTGTCTGTGGTTATAATGGTTATGAATGCAGGTCCATAACTATGACCTTCTGAAATGACAGGCAGAAAAAATATGCACCTCTCTGTCAAAGATGGACTCTCATTATTGTAGAGAGAGCTCTGTTCCTCCTAAAATCCCCCAAATGTGTTGAAACATTGGAGCACAGGTAGAGAGTAATGGGGTATGGCAGTGGTGGTGATGGTTCCAGTGAAATAATAACTAATTATATGGTTAGGAAATAATTTCTCTATTTGAATACACTTTGTTAAGGTATGGACAGATAGGAAAGATGCAGAACCGTAAACAACATATCTAAGATGTAATTGCTGCTTTATTATCAGTATTCCTTTGGATGTGGTTCTACTTATGTCCTCAAATACATTAGAAATGTATCCAAATGGGTACCATTCCTCCCAATAGCTTCATTCATTAACCTGTTTTGGATTTTAATCCAGGTGCCTCTGTATTCAAAATTGCTTCCTCTTCACATCTTCAAACTTAAAGGCTTGCATTTTTTATTTTGTCTCCTCAACCAGACTTTCATCGTCCCTATTGATCACTCAATATGCCTTGTGGAGGGCATAGCACGCATGTAAAAGAAGAGACCAAAGTAGCAATAACCATGGTGAGATGAGGTGGTGATGGTTTAATCTGTCACCTCATCCTCTGGCGAATTACTCAGATGATTCTGTTAGTGTGTTGTGCAATCTTACCAGTTTGATTATGAATTTATTACTGAAGGTTATAGTTAATTAATTTATCATCCCAATCAGGGGTAAGTAATAGCATAAATGTTGGTCAAATGATTATAACTGACAATTTGCTCAATTACCAGGTGTTATTAACTCGCTTACCTGTGCGTCAGGACATCTGAAAATTTAGTGTGTCTTCATCACGAGTAAATGTCAATAACTTGGATTATAATTTCAAGCAGTTTTTATTCACTAACAACATTAAAATATTGTCTCTATTCAAGTTGTAAATTCAAAAGGAGACAATCAAATCAATAAAAATAACCACAGACAGCCACAATTAAACTAAATTATGCTTTAATCAAACACACTAACCCCTATTATGTTATTTTTATGTTTAATAAACTACATGAAAACTACAAACTACTGAAATAAATACAAGATACATGAAAGTAAATATGGAATGGAATAAAAAAAAAATCCATGAGGTAGAGATTTTGATCATATTCATTTGATGGCATCTCATTACCATCTCATTATAATGAGATACTACAGTATCTCATTATATTGAGATACTATCTCATCATATTGAGTTGGCATCTCATTATATTCAGTTAGTATCTCATTATAATGAGATACTATCTCATTATGTTGAGTTAGTATCCCATCATATTGAGATACTACAGTATCTCATTATATTAAGATAATATCTTATTATATTGACTTAGTATCTCATTATAGTGAGATTATTATCTTTTAGACAACTTTTCACTCTGCTACTTACATTTTTTTTTTTACAATTATCTCTGCTTTCTGCTCCTTACATTTTAAAATTAGACCTGTTAGTTTTATTTCTATTAGGCTCATTGTGGCCTGTTGGTATTTGGTCTACTGCACCAACTTGTTGTTTGCACGTACCAAAATAAACAGCTTTTCAAGATGATGAAGTTAAATTTGACTCTATTGCCATTAGATAGTGATGGTGAGATGAAGCCTCATGAGGCTTTGAACCGTTTGGCCAAATTGCTTCAACAATCCCCACAGTTCATGAAGCTTCATGTGAACATGTCACCACCTACTGGTGGAGGGCAGAACTACAGTTTGTAATAAAAATCTGTGATTTTTTTTTTGCAAATGTTTTTCTTTTTTTACCCCTTTTAAGTTCCTTTGAACCGCCTCTCGCCCATTGACTGCTGGAGATAGGCACCAGCACCCCTCGCGACCCCACTTGGGACAAGCGTGTAAAGAAAATGGATGGATGGATGGATGGAAGTTCCTTTGAAACTGTTAATGGTTGGTGTGTATAATAAAATTGTTTATAATTTCTTTTTAAGTGTAAAATTTCTTAGAACAATCATTTAAGGTGCACAGTTTTTCTGCCATTTTAGTGAAATAAACTCAGCAGACAGTCAAAGTGTTTGTGCAAATTGGGCAATGAGGAGCAAAATGAAAGGTGTTAGTCATTTTTATTCAAACATGATAGTTTTTCCAGGTTTTTTGGTTTTAATCAGGTTGGAAGTTGTGTTCAACCAATATTTTGGCTAAACCGACCTAATTTACCCAATCTATATTTTTACTATGGCAAAACAATGCAAATTAGTCTCATCAGCCAAAATAATTAAGTTTAATCGCAACTTTCAAAAGTCAAAGACAGCTTTTGAACCATCAACCTCTAGAGTGAGAGTCTGAGTCCTACAATTGACGCCACCTATGTAGAGAACCGTAGCATGGAGAAAATACTACATAGTAGTGACGTGTTAACACTAACTTTGTCCGGTCGCTTACTCAGATTTTGATCATTACATTTTTTATTCTAAACAAAATAGTTTTAAGCAACTAGATTGGTTGTTTTTCCAAACAATCTATTCTTAGAATCTATCCAAACTCTATCCAGCTGAGAGCAGCTCTCCTCCAAACTCCCACATCTTGACTGAACACTGAGGCTGTTTAGATGCCTTTCAAAATTCTTGCGCTTACGGAACCACTTCCCGAAGCGGTCACATGGTATCACGGTAGCGAGGCCTCCGGCGTCATCAATTTTGGCCCCTCCTCTAAATGAATCACGCCTCGACAAGCGCTTCACTGAAACGCCTCCTCCATTACTCGACACACGCCTCGAAGCCTCGGTTCATCTCATAACATCACTACCATTAGATATAAAACTAAAGAAAATGAAGTATAAGGACGTTATCATTCTGAATCGTTAAAAAAAATGTTCCTTCAATAGGTAAGTGCAGTTACCAGGTTTAAAGCATCAGTCCTTAACAATTTTTCTGCATTACTTTTACTTTTATAACTAAATTGCACAACACTCCTACAAGAAAAAAGCTTAAATCACAAAAATAACACAACCTTTGTGGAAAAACTTTGATGCAACCAGAGTAAGCTACTGGCTCATAAACTTTTAAACATTTCATATAATGTGACTATTCCCGTTTAAGTTGACACTAGGGTTGATAAAAGCCTACAAACATGCCACACCTTTCAGATTTTTATGTTTAAAGTATTTTTTTTAAACTTGACTGTTCTATTTACACTTTATAGGTATTAGCTACTTAGTGCTGATGATTCAGCCAAAGTCCCAATGAGGTACATTGCAGTTTGAGGTTGTAAAATGACTGATGTGGTATTTAATCCTTTATTTAATCCTAACACCACCCTATTATTGTAAAGTAACCCTAGTTGCAGATAAATCTTCCAGCCACAGTGTATCAGATGCCCTGGGCTCTATGATGGAATAACCTTTTCATTTCAACCTGAAAGACTACGGGATGAAGGCAAAGCTTTTACACCTTATTTTCTTTTGTTTTGTTATTCCTGAATTCTGTCAGCAGGGTTCGCTGGGAGAGTGCAGCCTTTCAAAGGGCTACAGCTGACCTTATGTATGACATCACCGTGATTCTGTCAGAAAATCAGGCAGCAAAAGAGGGCCTGCTTTCAGCCAACTGACTGATGCTTCAAACACAGAGAGGCTAATCAAACAGAAACACAAACAAGCATGGTCAGAATTACATAGATTCAAAAATAAAGAAGAAGGTATTCTGTCCTCACTCAGGGCATGATCTCGCAAGCATAATGGAGAAGTTTGTCTCTGAAATGGAGGAAAGGTTGTTAATGAAAGAGCTTGTTTCTGTTTACCCTTTTCAAAACATATAAAAGAGTTAAAGATGTTTTGATGAAACAGACAAATTCTATTTTTTTTTTAAACCCGTCCTCTATAACTGAAGAGAAATTGGAAGCTTGCAGACAACCACAGAATATTTTTAGAAGCTGGCTGCATAAAACAAGCTGTATAACATTTAAAAACTAAATAACATTTGATCACAGAAAAACTAAATATTGAAAATAATTGATCAGACTATGCTGTTAAAACAGAAATTGTGAAATTTCCAAAATGTGATGAATTAAAGGTACAGTGTGTAATAATTACAGTGATCTCCTGACATAAATGTTATATATTATTTATATGTATCTTATTTATTATAACCTATGAACTGAAAGTCTCATAAATCCAACAAGACTCGTTCAACTTTTCCTTCTCTTCTCTTTGAGAAGAAACAAACTCTCCAAAAGCCTTCTTTTAGTATAGAAAACATGCAAATTGAAACGGATTGATAGATTATATATAGAAAGTGTCAGGACTCCTGTTTAGTGTCTGTGTTTTCTGTGTTTGTCTCCCTTCCTCCAATAGGAGGCGCCTGGTTCTGGTCCGCCTCCTCCTGCTGATGGTTTCCTCATTAAATGGAGTGTTCTTAAGCTGCTGACTGCCACTACTTCGACGCCAGAATGTTAGCCAGTTTAGGGTACTCTAGCCAAGCTAAGTTTGCTGAGCCAAGCTGAGTTTTTGTCAACCTGAGTTTAACTTTGTTTTGTCTTTGCCTCTTGGCAGGAAGTCATCCTGCTAACTGGATTTCTCGGACCTTCACACCCTGGAAGGATCAACTGAGCTTCAAACTGAGCTGGGGTTCAAACTGGAGCTTTGAATCTACTTTTCCCCAAGAGATCGTTTGAGCTTCACACTGGGCAGGGGATTCATCTCCACAACGACCCGTTCAAGTACCGCAGGAAATCTGAGTGGCAGTCAGTATCTCCGTTCTCCAACTATCAACCGCATTCTGGGTAAACCCTGTTCCGCCCTCCACCGAATCAGACAAACACTGGAACCACGGCACACAGACAGGAGTCAAGGATTCAACAACTTCACTGGAAACGTGAGTCAGCAACCAAAACCTCTTCTCCAAGTTTCACGATTCAAATTCCCCACTGTGCCTGAACTACCCGCTGTGTCTTCCCCTCACTTTGCAGTTCCTGTTGATCAGTGTTCAGAGCAACACTTCTCTCCCTGTTTACTTCTTCAATAAAACCAGTTAAACCTTTACCTGGACTCTCTGTTTGGTTTTCTGCCTTTTTGGGACAGAACTTTTAAACATCATGACAGAAAAGATGAATGGGGGTCGTTTGGCTCTTTGTTTCTATGTTAAGAAAGAAAAAGCAGGCTCAGATTTCAGCTTTCAAAAACCTACAATGCAGCAATTGAGTTGATCTCTTCCCACTATCATCACAACCCCAACCCCTTTACAGGGGAACAGAAGACCTCACCTTATTCAGCGAGGCCAACAATTCCCTTTAACGACCCCCCCCCTTTCAGAGATGTAGACATAGCATTGCAGGCTAACAAAGCAGCCAAAAGACCCCCATTCCATAGGGGATGGACCCATTTATCCGTTTCAATTTGCATGTTTTCTAAGCAAAAACAAGGCTTTGTTGGGCTACACTATAAAGCCTTGAACTCAACGTTATTTCTGACATTTTGAATTTAAGAAGTTCCTGGTTGGGAAGCTAAACATCTTCAACCTTGGAAACAATGTCTAGTGGATTGTTTTTTTTTTTAGCTTTTTTGGAATTCTACTCAAAGAAATATGGAATCAGTGTACAATATAAGTAAACAAGAGAGAATTTACTTCTGTAAATAAACTTTTAATTAAACCTTGGTTCAGTATTAATTTTCTTTTGTTCTCTATTTACAAGTGTTGTCCACTTTAAATGCTTTAGTTATCTTAGACATCTTATTCTTGTACAGTCTCTTTATGCATACCTACAGTTTCTCAAATCTTCATTTGGCGTTCTTTCCCACTTTTTCAATATTTGCATCTTTCTATATCCTAAAATGTAAGCTGTAATGTGTTTATATTGAACATATAATTTATATTCATAATGTGCAAAAGTTCCAGCAGTAGTGGGATAAATGTTAGAGTCAATATTTACCTCTGAAAGCACCTGTGGTACGATTAAAAAAAGAAATGCCTAAATGATAAATGTTCTTCTTTCATTTCTTCTGCTGACCATTCACATCGGTCTAAACAGAATTCATTATCTGAGTTGCAATTACACTGGCAGCATCCAGACCGAACAGAAATTGGACAATTCCTGGAATATATGGTCCACTGCTAGAGCTCCCACCTCCAGGGAGAAATGAATGGATGTGAGCATCAAGCAAAAGCAGAGACTTAATAGAGCAAGGCGCTTAAGGAGGCTGTGTAAACAGCATGGCATTCACCGGTGACCGTGCCACCATGGGAGTCCGATGATGGCTGCAGCTAATAGGTGAAGGCTGGTCTCATTGCACCAAACACACACAGACACAGAGGGGGTTCTTGGGAGGCTGGTATTGATCCGTCAGACATACTGCCTCAACTTTGGTTAAATGAGAACGGTCAATAGCAGAGCTGCAGCTAAAGCAACCAAGTGTTTCAGCAATGAAATAGATATCGGTTAAAAGAGGAGAGGGAAAAGAGGATTTCAGGGTGGAAATTTTCTACATCAGTACAACTAAAAAAAAAAGAATCTGATGTTCTTTCTTATAGACTTTAAATTCTGTTTCTTGTGCTATTTTTATAAAGCTCCTGACCTTTTTAGGGTTTAAGAACATTGCTTTTTTCATTTCAACGAAATAATACAAGATTTACAAGTTGATTTCTTTATCCAAAAATATACAAATCCATTTTTGATATTATCTTTAATTATCCCGCAAAGGTAATAATTTAATTGGAACTGAGTTTGCTTCTATAATAGTGCAATATGTTTTGTGCATTTTGAATTCCTCCATTCTCTATAGTCTCCAGTTACCTATTTTTTGTTATTATCACTATTTTTATGTGTTTGCTGCTGAATGTTACTTTTTTTTAAAGAAAAAAACTTAATGAGCATCTAAGCCTCCCCACTTTTTTTTGGCTAAAGATTTTTTTGAAAATCTGTACGTTCTGGAAAAGATTATGTTATCTCTGTAGAAAGAATTATGATCTTATCTTACTTACATTAAAAGTAATGATTGTTTACAATGAGGCACAAAATCACACTGCATAAATTACAACAAGCCAAGAAAACTTTAAAAAACTGAAATAAATAATACAAATCTTACTATTTTACCGAATGTATCTCACAGACACCCAGTTCCTCTGATTTTCTTATCACGTTTCCATGCTGCTGAAGGCGGCCCCTATCTCAGCTGTCATCAGGGGAGATAGACTCTGGATTTGTCACCCTCCTGGGATAACTCAGCGAGACACCCAACCATGCACGCTTACAGCAGCTGTGAGGTTAGTTTAACATCACCAATTAATCTAAAGGCACATCTTCAGGTTGTGGGAGCACCTGGAGAAAAACACACATTAGAAAAAACATGAATGCTCCACACAGAAAAGCCAAACTTCTTTGAATAAGAACATAATGCCCCATGTGACAAAAAACAGAGGAGGAGACATAAATACAAGCATTTTACATTGTTTTTCATTGGTTTGGTTTTTCCTTTTGTGTTATATTTGCCTTTTTATATTCCATTTTTGTGGCTGAGTTCAGTGTAAAATAGGATTTTCTGCATATAAAGCTAATTTGGGTATTTTAGTAGATGTAGGTCGATTTAAAAATGAAATAAAAAGTAAAAACAAAGATGATTAAAGCTAATTGACTTGAAAAGTTGATTCATTTTATTATGCAAGAGTATTAGCGATACCAGTTGTATGCATGGATTCATTACCATAGACCAGGCATCTTTCCACTTTCCAAAATATTTCCATGTGTTTGACATATTTTTCTCATATGTCCCTGTGATAAAAGGAATGTTAAAGGGGACAAAATAGAATAACAAACTCTAAATAAATGCAATCAATAAATAAATGCGCCATGAAATCATGAAATCTAATCAGCTTATTCATATGCCAAATCATTATTGCCTATAAGTGTGTAGAACATAACATAAACCATGTCTGTGTTTAAAATGTTTAAATTTAATGTAAAAAGTTTCAGGTAAGATGGATTTTAAATGTTCATGTGTGTGATGAATCTCTACACTAACCTGAATATAACAATAATATAATAGAACTTTTTGATTGAATACTAAATTATAGAAATACAGCTGAATACAAAAAGCTCTTAAAATTTAACAAAGGCATAACTAAATATTAAAGCAAAACCAAAAGGTTTCCAGCACTGATCTTCCATTGTTTGTTTCCCTCTTGTTAAAGGTTTCATACCTCAGAAAATTTTAATATTTAAAATCCACACACAACACTAACATTGTGTCACAAAATATGGTTAAAATACAGTTAAAATGATTTAAGCGGCTCAAAGTTTCTTTAGACTCTCTATTTGATGCCAAACTTCTCTGAGGTTCCTCACAATTAGCTCTGTTTGTCCTTTTGAGCAGCAGCCAGAGCATGATTATGAAGTAGCTACCTGCAGGTAATAGCCCATAAATCCATCATGATTGGAGCAATTTACTAATGAAGCTTAGCTAAATACTGCTGGATGGCCGGTGATCAGCTGTGCACCATGAATGAGCGCAAACCTCATCACCTCCACCGCACACCGACAGAAGCAATGGCCTGCTGAGCATCAGAAATGGGGTCCCTGATGATAAAAATTACTGTCATAATAATGATCGCAACAATTATGGAAGCATTATAGTAATTTGTCTCAAATATCTGAGAAATACTCCAACCGGGGAAATGTGTATTTATAGGAGTGTCTTATGTTTACAGCACTTACTGCAGTTCTATAACCTATGATCGAATGCTATGTTATTTTGTTGATGAAATGTTCATTTTTTTATAGTCCATATTTTAAAAACATCAGTTTGTGCCCTTTTAGAGTTCCGCTTTCCTGTTTGTTGATTCTTTAAATCTTTTTTCTTTGTTAAAGCAATTTATTTTCATTGCCACTATACTATTAAAATCTGTGTGTCCATATATGGATTATTTAGACACTTTTACCTCATATTTAACATGTGGACAGTGAGTTTGACAGTGAAGTTTGTGGGACACAAATTCGGTCATTGTTTACACTAAAGTTCACCAGGTCAGTGTCATGGTCTTGGTTCTGTTTGTTCTTTACTTTGCTCCTTGTTTTGTAATTTTATTGGTTTAATTACAGTTTTGTTGTAATTTCTAGATTTATATTAGTTCTCATGTTTTTTGTTGTCCTCTATTGCCCTCTTGTGTGTGTGTGTTCCTTTCCCCTTGGCTCCCTCGTTGTCTCCTCTCACACCTGTTCCTTGTCAGCTCGTTAGCCCTCCCTTTGTCTCTGTCAGCTATATATGCTCTCCCTCTGCTCTCACTCTTTGTTGGTTCCTTGTCTTTGCTGTCTTCCCATGCTGTGGTCTATGTTCTTCGTCTCTCCCTGTCTCCTCGTGTTTGGTTTTCCCCAGATGTCTCCTCAGTTCTGGTTTGCTTTTCATTATTAGTTGGATTTTTGGATTCCTTCCTTTTTTACTGTTTTTGCCCCATTAAAGCTCCCAGAAATCTCCTCAGCCGCTCTGCCTCTGTGTTTGGGTCCTCAAACCTCAACTAACTCTGACAGTGAGACCTTTCTCAATGAGAGTCCCCACAGTAACAACAAAACTTGTATTTGAAAGGTAAGAGCCAAAACCTTCATAGACATAAAGTAATTAGTTTAACGGCTATATTTTCATAGTATTTTCATAAAGGGCTTAGAAAAAATGCATCCACACAAGTGTACACAGCACCAATGAGATGATGTAGTACACATGCCAGGCCCTTTGGTGGTGCTGTGACATCACCACAGAGTCTCACCCAAACCACTAACCAAAAACCCGGTCTATCTGGATTGAAATTAGGAGGCTGAAAGAGTTTGGCTATGGATTCAAACAGGTCCAGCCTTCTCCGGCTTTCACCATACGCACACCCTGTTGCCTAGCAACCTTGACAGTCCACACACAAAGCAGGAAAAGAATGGATACCGAACTTTTCACAATTGTCCTGTATGCTATCTACATACTTCAGCAGCAGTACCATCTTTGCGAATGTCGTATTTATAGTCAGGACATTGTACAGATATTGGAATATGAGCTTATGACAAATACATCTGCCACATATATGACTCAACAACCATTTAAAACTATTTTCATTAATTTCAGATGGAACTATTTACAAACTTCTGCAGCTTGCTTGGACTTGCAATGAATCATGGGATAACCAATGCTACGGTGGACACACCAGACCTGTCCTTCAAAACGGGTAAAAAGAAGGCTTCATTTGTCGGCTGCATAACGAGGAGTCTTCCAATCCGAACAGGCTATGACGTAATCGGCTGACGAATCTATCCTTCGGAGGACGCAGCCGCTGAATCCGAACTCAACATAGGATATGCACAGACAGCTCATTCAAAGTAAACAAAGCAACATGGCAGTGAAGAAACACATTTGTGTTACAGAAGTAACATTACATTTAGGATACACTAAAACATGAAACCTGTGGGAATTTTTTAACCTGGGATCCTGTTTCAGAAATGATTGTTTATGCCCTCCACAAAATGTCAGCTAGGTTTGAATGCACATCTTAAAAGACAAAATATTACATCTCATGTGTGGAAATGAGATTTCTAATTGTTTGAAAACAAAAATTAATACAATCACTCAACAACTACAATTAACTTGGAAGACTTCTTATGAAGGCTGAACAAAGTCTGAGACGTCTCACAGCTGGAAAATGCATTTTCACAACTTAGACCTAGACCAAAATAAATGACAGTAGCTGTCACTGTACAGGTTAAGTGCTAAAAGAGGAAGGAGAGAGAAAATACATATTGTTTTAATATTAAATAAATATTAAAATGATTTTAGAGATTGTCTTGGACCAGGAGTTGAGCCCAACATCCCGGACAGCCTTTAGTGCTGAAGTCTAAACCTGTTGGGAGCTCGAGAGGTTCCACCTTTCTCCAGCAGAGTCCGCCGTGGATCCTCTGAGGGAGCCTCCTGCACAGCTGCAGCCCATCAGATCATCAGAGGATCCACTATATAAGCTGTCTTCAGACCTTGCCTCAACGCCGCAGTGTTGATCCAGTTGGTCAGCGCCTAAGCCTAGACTCTCAGTGAATCTTAGTGACTTTGAATCCAGCCTGGATTCTAACCCTTGTCTCTGTCTTCCAGGAAACCAGTGTCTCCTCTGTGAAGCTCAGGAAGAGCTAACCTGCCGAGCCGACCCTCTGAGCCAAACCTGAAGAATCTTAGAGAACCTCCAAGCAGCTCAGGGCTAAGAGCTGGAAAACCCAAAGCCAAGGTCTGTGCATGTCTAGAAGTGAGACGCTGAAGCAGCTAGCGGACTCTGCTGATCAACTCCTCTCCAGATCCAACAGGACCCTCTCAAAGTTATCTACAAGAACCCTCAAGGTACAATCAGTAACAATCAAGAACGCCAGCTCCAAAGTGCAACGCTAACTGAACTGTCTCTCACGCAGACTCCGGTGAACCAGTTTCCAGGCCCGAACCAGAACCAGTCAATCAGTGTGCTTGTGAACAAATAAACTTGTTAACTTTTACTCCTGTGTCCGTCTAGTGGTGTTCTGCATATTTGGGTCACACATAGAGTACCCATCATGACAAAACCGAGTCTAAAGAAGTCTTTCATTTCTGAGATCTAAGTTTAACTAAAGTTGAAGTCTCAAATTTGAATATGTTTATATATATTTATATACAAATATATATAAAAAGCAATGAGATTAAGCTGCAGATCATCTCGTGTAAACTGTATTTTGTGGCATTAAACAACCTTTAGCTGCATTCTTTTCCTTCTTTCTGCAATTATAGACAGTGCTTTCTGCCATACTGATGAATTAATATCCCACCTGCATTGTCTTACCGACACCCACCTCCATTAATCACAACCCTCCAAGCACAATTCCTTCTCCATCTGCTCCAAAGATAACAATGCCAGAGGTTTACTAAATTCACTCACTCTGGATTCTCACTCTTCTGCCATCCTTCGCTGCCTTTCTTCCATACTGATGTTTTCTTCCCGCATGTTATACTCAAAGTCACTTTGAGGTTTTATCTTTATTTCTGTCCCCCAGGCTGGTCTCCAAGTCATGATGCGAAGCAGATACTCCACACTTTAGACAATACAGGTCACAGAGCAGATCAGAGCGCGGCTCATCAGAGATCAGGTCATCTCCAGAGACCGAGGACAACTCCTGGGTCCATTTGATGGAATGGCAGCAAAGAAATATATAAAACAATAAGAGAGAACACCTTTCACAGCCTCTGAGCAAATGAAAGCACTCAAGGGGTTTATAAAACTCTTCACGGTTTATTTGTTGTCAAAACACAAGCTTTACCTTTAGGAGACCTTACGGTCTAAGGTTAGAACAGCAAACAGCTTAAATCTTAACTGAAAGTTTGCTTATATGGACTGAAGTTCAATTTCTCATGTTATATTTTAATATGGAGTGACTAAAGTATTAAAGTCTGCAAATACAAGACATTTACACAAAAAACAAACACAAGCTTACAACAAATGGATAAATAAAAAAATATAAACTTTACTAAACTGAAATAATGTAATCCAATTTAATCCGTCAAAATCCAGTTTGACTAATTCAACTTTCAGTTCTTGAATTCATTGTCAATAACAACATTCAGATTTTTCTTGCCACACATAAGAGTCCTTGATAAAAAGCCAAGAACCAAACATAGAGCCGGTTGTGCATACAGTGATGCTGTGCATGTGGTGATTCTGTGCATGCGGTGATGCTGTGCATGCGATGATACTGTGCATGCGGTGATGCTGTGCATGCAGTGATTCTGTGCATGCGATGATACTGTGCATGCGGTGATGCTGTGCATGCAGTGATTCTGTGCATGCGGTGATGCTGTGCATGCGGTGATTCTGTGCATGCGGTGATTCTGTGCATGCGGTGATGCTGTGCATGCGGTGATGCTGTGCATGCGGTGATGCTGTGCATGCGGTGATGCTGTGCATGATGTGATGCTGTGCATGCGGTGATTCTGTGCATGCGGTGATTCTGTGCATGCGGTGATGCTGTGCATGCGATAATACTGTGCATGCGGTGATGCTGTGCATGATGTGATGCTGTGCATGCGGTGATTCTGTGCTTGCTGTGATACTGTGCATGCGATGATGCTGTGCATGCGGTGATTCTGTGCATGATGTGATGCTGTGCATGCGGTGATGCTGTGCATGCGGTGATGCTGTGCATGCGGTGATGCTGTGCATGCGGTGATTCTGTGCATGCAGTGATGCTGTGCATGCGGTGATTCTGTGCATGCGGTGATTCTGTGCATGCGGTGATGCTGTGCATGCGATAATACTGTGCATGCGGTGATGCTGTGCATGATGTGATGCTGTGCATGCGGTGATTCTGTGCTTGCTGTGATACTGTGCATGCGATGATACTGTGCATGCGGTGATTCTGTGCATGCGATGATACTGTGCATGCGGTGATTCTGTGCATGCGGTGATGCTGTGCATGCGGGGATTCTGTGCATGAGATGATACTGTGCATGCGGTGATTCTGTGCTTGCTGTGATACTGTGCATGCGGTGATGCTGTGCATGGAGTGATTGTGTGCATGCGGTGATGCTGTGCTTGCTGTGATACTGTGCATGCGGTGATGCTGTGCATGCGGTGATGCTGTGCTTGCTGTGATACTGTGCTTGCTGTGATGCTGTGCATGGAGTGATTGTGTGCATGCGGTGATGCTGTGCTTGCTGTGATACTGTGCATGCGGTCATGCTGTGCATGCGATGATACTGTGCATGCGGTGATGCTGTGCATGCAGTGATGCTGTGCATGCGGTGATTCTGTGCATGCGGTGATGCTGTGCATGTGGTGATTCTGTGCATGCGATGATACTGTGCATGCGATGATAGTGTGCATGCTGTGATTCTGTGCATGCGGTGATGCTGTGCATGTGGTGATTCTGTGCATGCGATGATACTGTGCATGCGGTGATTCTGTGCATGCGGTGATACTGTGCATGAGGTGATTCTGTGCATGAGATGATACTGTGCATGCGGTGATTCTGTGCATGCGGTGATGCTGTGCATGATGTGATTCTGTGCATGCGGTGATTCTGTGCATGCGGTGATTCTGTGCTTGCTGTGATACTGTGCATGCGGTGATTCTGTGCATGCGGTGATTCTGTGCATGCGGTGATTCTGTGCATGAGATGATACTGTGCTTGCTGTGATACTGTGCATGCGGTGATTCTGTGCATGAGATGATACTGTGCTTGCTGTGATACTGTGCATGCGGTGATTCTGTGCATGCAGTGATTCTGTGCATGCGGTGATTCTGTGCTTGCTGTGATGCTGTGCATGCGGTGATTCTGTGCATGCGGTGATTCTGTGCATGAGATGATACTGTGCATGCGGTGATTCTGTGCATGCGGTGATGCTGTGCATGCTGTGATGCTGTGCATGCAGTGATGCTGTGCATGCAGTGATGCTGTGCATGCAGTGATGGTATGCATGCAGTGATGCTGTGCATGCAGTGATTCTGTGCATGCGGTGATGCTGTGCATGCGGTGATGCTGTGCATGCGGTGATGCTGTGCATGCGGTGATGCTGTGCATGCGGTGATGCTGTGCATGCGGTGATGCTGTGCATGCGGTGATTCTGTGCATGCGGTCATGCTGTGCATGCGGTGATTCTGTGCATGCGGTGATTCTGTGCATGCGGTGATGCTGTGCATGCGATGATACTGTGCATGCGGTGATGCTGTGCATGATGTGATGCTGTGCATGCGGTGATTCTGTGCTTGCTGTGATACTGTGCATGCGGTGATTCTGTGCATGCGGTGATGCGGTGCATGCGGTGATTCTGTGCTTGCTGTGATACTGTGCATGCGATGATACTGTGCATGCGGTGATTCTGTGCATGCGGTGATTCTGTGCATGAGATGATACTGTGCATGCGGTGATTCTGTGCATGCGGTGATTCTGTGCTTGCTGTGATACTGTGCATGCGATGATACTGTGCATGCGGTGATTCTGTGCATGCGGTGATTCTGTGCATGAGATGATACTGTGCATGCGGTGATTCTGTGCTTGCTGTGATACTGTGCATGCGATGATACTGTGCATGCGGTGATTCTGTGCATGCGGTGATACTGTGCATGCGATGATACTGTGCATGCGGTGATTCTGTGCATGCGGTGATGCTGTGCATGTGGTGATTCTGTGCATGCGGTGATGCTGTGCATGTGGTGATTCTGTGCATGCGGTGATTCTGTGCATGCGGTGATACTGTGCATGAGGTGATTCTGTGCATGAGATGATACTGTGCATGCGGTGATTCTGTGCATGCGGTGATGCTGTGCATGATGTGATTCTGTGCATGCAGTGATTCTGTGCATGCGGTGATTCTGTGCATGCGGTGATACTGTGCATGAGGTGATTCTGTGCATGAGATGATACTGTGCATGCGGTGATTCTGTGCATGCGGTGATGCTGTGCATGCAGTGATTCTGTGCATGCGATGATACTGTGCATGCGGTGATGCTGTGCATGCAGTGATTCTGTGCATGCGGTGATGCTGTGCATGCGGTGATTCTGTGCATGCAGTGATTCTGTGCATGCGGTGATGCTGTGCATGCGGTGATGCTGTGCATGCGGTGATGCTGTGCATGCGGTGATGCTGTGCATGATGTGATGCTGTGCATGCGGTGATTCTGTGCATGCGGTGATTCTGTGCATGCGGTGATGCTGTGCATGCGATAATACTGTGCATGCGGTGATGCTGTGCATGATGTGATGCTGTGCATGCGGTGATTCTGTGCTTGCTGTGATACTGTGCATGCGATGATGCTGTGCATGCGGTGATTCTGTGCATGATGTGATGCTGTGCATGCGGTGATGCTGTGCATGCGGTGATGCTGTGCATGCGGTGATGCTGTGCATGCGGTGATTCTGTGCATGCAGTGATGCTGTGCATGCGGTGATTCTGTGCATGCGGTGATTCTGTGCATGCGGTGATGCTGTGCATGCGATAATACTGTGCATGCGGTGATGCTGTGCATGATGTGATGCTGTGCATGCGGTGATTCTGTGCTTGCTGTGATACTGTGCATGCGATGATACTGTGCATGCGGTGATTCTGTGCATGCGATGATACTGTGCATGCGGTGATTCTGTGCATGCGGTGATGCTGTGCATGCGGTGATTCTGTG
This sequence comes from Cyprinodon tularosa, assembly GCF_016077235.1. Taxonomy (NCBI): domain Eukaryota; kingdom Metazoa; phylum Chordata; class Actinopteri; order Cyprinodontiformes; family Cyprinodontidae; genus Cyprinodon; species Cyprinodon tularosa. The sequence continues at coordinate 43,365 of NW_024037972.1, read as the reverse complement.
CATGAGATGATACTGTGCATGCGGTGATTCTGTGCTTGCTGTGATACTGTGCATGCGGTGATGCTGTGCATGGAGTGATTGTGTGCATGCGGTGATGCTGTGCTTGCTGTGATACTGTGCATGCGGTGATGCTGTGCATGCGGTGATGCTGTGCTTGCTGTGATACTGTGCTTGCTGTGATACTGTGCATGCGATGATACTGTGCATGCGGTGATGCTGTGCATGCAGTGATGCTGTGCATGCGGTGATTCTGTGCATGCGGTGATGCTGTGCATGTGGTGATTCTGTGCATGCGATGATACTGTGCATGCGATGATAGTGTGCATGCTGTGATTCTGTGCATGCGGTGATGCTGTGCATGTGGTGATTCTGTGCATGCGATGATACTGTGCATGCGGTGATTCTGTGCATGCGGTGATACTGTGCATGAGGTGATTCTGTGCATGAGATGATACTGTGCATGCGGTGATTCTGTGCATGCGGTGATGCTGTGCATGATGTGATTCTGTGCATGCGGTGATTCTGTGCATGCGGTGATTCTGTGCTTGCTGTGATACTGTGCATGCGGTGATTCTGTGCATGCGGTGATTCTGTGCATGAGATGATACTGTGCATGCGGTGATTCTGTGCATGCGGTGATGCTGTGCATGCTGTGATGCTGTGCATGCAGTGATGCTGTGCATGCAGTGATGCTGTGCATGCAGTGATGGTATGCATGCAGTGATGCTGTGCATGCAGTGATTCTGTGCATGCGGTGATGCTGTGCATGCGGTGATGCTGTGCATGCGGTGATGCTGTGCATGCGGTGATGCTGTGCATGCGGTGATGCTGTGCATGCGGTGATGCTGTGCATGCGGTGATTCTGTGCATGCGGTCATGCTGTGCATGCGGTGATTCTGTGCATGCGGTGATTCTGTGCATGCGGTGATGCTGTGCATGCGATGATACTGTGCATGCGGTGATGCTGTGCATGATGTGATGCTGTGCATGCGGTGATTCTGTGCTTGCTGTGATACTGTGCATGCGGTGATTCTGTGCATGCGGTGATGCGGTGCATGCGGTGATTCTGTGCTTGCTGTGATACTGTGCATGCGATGATACTGTGCATGCGGTGATTCTGTGCATGCGGTGATTCTGTGCATGAGATGATACTGTGCATGCGGTGATTCTGTGCATGCGGTGATTCTGTGCTTGCTGTGATACTGTGCATGCGATGATACTGTGCATGCGGTGATTCTGTGCATGCGGTGATTCTGTGCATGAGATGATACTGTGCATGCGGTGATTCTGTGCTTGCTGTGATACTGTGCATGCGATGATACTGTGCATGCGGTGATTCTGTGCATGCGGTGATACTGTGCATGCGATGATACTGTGCATGCGGTGATTCTGTGCATGCGGTGATGCTGTGCATGTGGTGATTCTGTGCATGCGGTGATGCTGTGCATGTGGTGATTCTGTGCATGCGGTGATTCTGTGCATGCGGTGATACTGTGCATGAGGTGATTCTGTGCATGAGATGATACTGTGCATGCGGTGATTCTGTGCATGCGGTGATGCTGTGCATGATGTGATTCTGTGCATGCAGTGATTCTGTGCATGCGGTGATTCTGTGCATGCGGTGATACTGTGCATGAGGTGATTCTGTGCATGAGATGATACTGTGCATGCGGTGATTCTGTGCATGCGGTGATGCTGTGCATGATGTGATTCTGTGCATGCAGTGATTCTGTGCATGCGGTGATTCTGTGCTTGCTGTGATACTGTGCATGCGGTGATTCTGTGCATGCGGTGATTCTGTGCATGCGGTGATTCTGTGCATGAGATGATACTGTGCATGCGGTGATTCTGTGCATGCGGTGATGCTGTGCATGCTGTGATGCTGTGCATGCAGTGATGCTGTGCATGCAGTGGTGCTGTGCATGCAGTGATGGTATGCATGCAGTGATGCTGTGCATGGAGTGATTGTGTGCATGCGGTGATGCTGTGCATGGAGTGATTGTGTGCATGCGGTGATGCTGTGCTTGCTGTGATACTGTGCATGCGGTGATGCTGTGCATGCGGTGATGCTGTGCTTGCTGTGATGCTGTGCATGCGGTGATGCTGTGCATGCGGTGATGCTGTGCTTGCTGTGATGCTGTGCTTGCTGTGATGCTGTGCATGCGGTGATGCTGTGCATGCGGTGATGCTGTGCATGGAGTGATGCTGTGCATGGAGTGATGCTGTGCATGGAGTGATTGTGTGCATGCGGTGATGCTGTGCATGCGGTGATGCTGTGCTTGCTGTGATGCTGTGCTTGCTGTTATGCTGTGCTTGCTGTGATGCTGTGCTTGCTGTGATACTGTGCTTGCTGTGATACTGTGCATGCGGTGATTCTGTGCATGCGGTGATGCTGTGCATGCATTGATGCTGTGCATGGAGTGATTGTGTGCATGCGGTGGTTCTGTGCATGCGATGATGCTGTGCATGCTGTTATGCTGTGCATGCGGTGATTCTGTGCATGCGGTGATTCTGTGCATGTGGTGATTCTGTGTAGCCACATTTAAACCAGAAGGAATGGAGCAAACAGGGTCTCGACAGATCGTTTCAAGGGCATACATTTATGACACCAGCATAAGCTAAGACACTAAATTGCTTAAGACACTAAATTTTCATAATGTGCAACAGGTCTTGCATCGCCATTGTTCCACTTATGACTCCACACTGCTGGAGAAACATGGCAAACCCGCTCTCAGTGTCATGATAAGTAGCAACCATTACTGGATTGGACAACCCTTATTTATTGTCATGATTTATTTAAGGATTCTCACCCAAAATGCAGAGAACCACTCAGAGAGCAAGGCAAAGGTTTAACAGGTTTGTTGTGGTAAGGGTTGAGGGGTTGGATCTGGTACTCAGAGGGCTGGTAAACCGGAACTGGAAGGGAGGAGGGAAGTTCACAGAGGTGAGTTCAGGTACCGTGGGAATCTTGGATGCCGTAAGGATAATGCTAGTGAGGGATTCACGTTTGGGGGGGTTCTTCTCTCGCTTCGAATCCAGTCAGTGTGGGTTGATCCAGTGAAGAGGGGACTCGTTGGAAAGCGGACAGGTAGACCTTCGTTGGACCCAGAGGAGTATGAGAGCGGACTGCCACTTAGATTCCCGACAGCACTTGAACGGCACATGTGGAGGTTTTTCCCCTGCTCAGTGTGAACACAGATTATCCTTCCAGTATGCAGGAAGATATCCTGCCAAAGGCAAAGACAAAAACAGTGTTAATCTCAGAGAAACAAAACTCAGATTAGGCTCAGCTAAACTCAGCTTGGCTAGAGTACCCAAAACTGGCAAACACTCTGGCGACGAGGTAGTGACAGTCAATGGCTCAAATACTCTCCGGTGATGAACCAATGAGCTGCAGGTGTGCAGGAGGACCAACGAGGACAGGGCGCCACCTGGTGGTGGAGGAAGAGACAAACACAAAACAATCCACACAAACTGGATTCCTGACATTCATCTGTACAGATAGTAACATGCAGTGGCATGTATTTAACTGATGCTTCTTATGCATGCAATTTCTTTAATTCCAACTTAAAGAATTTTACGGCTTGTTGTCATGATATGCTTCTGTGTTCAATAACTCAGTTCTTTCTCAATGAGTCTAATCAATAAATTGTAACAAGAATTGTGAATAAAGTTATTCAAGCTGAATTCTCAAAGCAAATTGGTTCAGTTTTAAATAATGAAATACAGTTTGATTTTAGTTAAATTTGCTTTAAAATCAATACATTTAATTGTATATTTTTCATGCACAGATTCACTCTCACTTTCAGTTTCTGCCCATATAATCAAGCTTTCTCCCAAAATGATTAATACATTTATTTGTGCATAAGTTCAGGGGTTCCTAATATGGGGGTCAGGACCTTCAGGCACAAAGTGAGGGATTGCAAGATGGTTTTCACAATCATTGTGATCCCTGAAGTATATAAAGGGCTAAACAAATAAATGTACCATGAAATAAGTAGGTGTAACATTTCTTTATTTAACTATACATGAGTTAATAATCACATACACTATTTAATATGAAGCCTTAAAATGATGAATTATATCATTTAATTTCATAAAAAATACATGCATATAATTACCAAAAACGCATTATTAAGTAAAGCTATTATATTTTTATTTTCACAGGGTTGTCTATCCATTGAACTGTTCATTTTGGGGTCACAAGCTGAAATGTTGTGGAACATGGGTATTTTTTCATTGTGTCCTTTTGATGGACTGGTCTATTCCTAACAAAGTGGAGGCAAAGCATTTACTGCTGCTGCTTTCTAATAATCTAATATCTCAGTTTATATCTAATGTACTGAAGCATAGATTATTCTAAGATAGTGATGTAATGTTGGGAGCAAGGCTGTTATTTTCATACCGACTCCAACAGATTGTTCTGAATGGATCATTCAGGGTGTAAATAAGCCTCTCAAAATATTGTGTAAAAACAAAAAGTGCATAAATGAAGCAGTGAGCAGGCTGTAATAATCTGAATATAACACATTTTCTCTGTCTTTGTCAACATATGAAGTCTGTTTTAGCTCAGGTCACAGCAGCAGAACAGCAGCTATGCTGGCAGCAACAGATACCAATACTTTGGAAAGAAAAGGTTAAAGTGTTGTCCAGTTCATCGGTCCAAAGCAGAGGTTTTGCTGATTATTAACGGTTGTTAAGCAGACAATAGTTTTAGTTGGAGTTTTATTTTATTTTTTTATTTAGTTTTATTCAAATATTACCTTTTTTTATAGTATGCCATCTTTAATGCACAACACCTCAAAGTTAGGATGTTACTGCTGTCACATGAGGGAAAAATATCGACTTTTTATTTACACAGACCTGCTTTGAATAATTGAATTCATGATTAAACCCACATAAATCTAATCTCGGATGTCTCTCAATATTAAAGAGTAGATGTGTCAATCATTGCTTATAGCTTCTAAGAAGGAATTTACCAAAAGCTTACTTCACCTCTTAAACTTTGGACATTTTTAGAAAATGAATCTTAGCGATATAGGTGAAATATTTAAAGTGTTGGTGTCAGAGAAAGTGACCGTGTCTGACTTTAAAGACTCCAGGGCAGTGTGGGCTGAGAGACAAAGAAGGGAGACCTTTAAATCAATTGCATCTTAACACATACAGCAGCGGAAATGTCAGTGGTTTTCTCAGAAGATATATTTCTAATTTCATAAAAAGGTCAACAAAGGAAAAAAAATCTGAAATCTGTCAGTATTTAGAAAGCAAGCCTGGTCCTTAATAATGCAAATAAAGAAGAGTTGGCTTAGTCCTAATTTGACTATGAGTATACAGCTTTCTTGTTGCCAGGTTATCACAAATAAAACACGTTATGTTGGATAAAATAAAGAGCTCCCCTTTTATCAGCCTATTGTTGAAAAACATACAGATAACTTGGGTTGCAAATATATATTTCTAAGCTTCTTAATGTTTGAGTGAACCTCATTAGGATCTTAATCCTGATGTAAAAATGTATGTCTAGTTTTGACAGAAATTAGTTCTAACCAGGTGTGTCTTCCAAAAGTCTGTAAGAAAGACAATTAGAAGAATTTCCCAAAAGGAAGGGCCACTCAGAGAGCCGAGAAAGACCTGGAATAATCAGATGTATTTACTGATGCCTTTAGCTGCTATGGCCTTTATGGCCACTGAAAGGATCCACTATTTTGCCATCAGTTGTGATATTAATTTCATTTAGATGCTGCAACAACCCTAAGAGCTGCACAATCCCTCTTCAAAACTCTCCCAGAAACACATCTCAGGCACATGTGATGCTCCCCCCACCATGCTGGGTATAAAAGTCTCTTCTCAAAGATCTCCCATTCTCTTTTCCCATGGGATTCCATAGAGAGGGGTGCTAAACTGGGGGGGGCAAAGAAAACATGGAACTTCATTCCTTGACCCCTACCCCATTTAATTAGTCCTGCCCCCGGGTGGGCAGTTAATGTAAAGTTATTCTATCATTCCAGTCTGGCTTGTCTAAAAAATATCCCATTCTGCACAACTGGTCTATATGTCTAATTCATGTTTTCTTGATATAAATTTAAGATCAGGTAGGTAAGACTATGTGCTGATAAGAATAAATGTATTACCTTTTTGATAAGAGAAACATTAAGTGCAAGGTATCTAATTATTCAATATAATTAATTATATAGTGCCAATTCACAACACGTCATCTAAAAGTCACAGAGGCCTTTTAATCAGACCATACAGTTTATAGTTTTCTATCTAAGAAAAACCAGCTGATTGCATCGACTCATTGACTTGAAGGCAATCCCTCACACCAAGCATGCTTGTAGCGACATTGGAGAGGAAAATTTTGCTTTTAACAGGAAGAAACCTCCAGCAGAACCAGGCTCGGAGAAAACGACCATCTGCTGAGGCCGACTGGGGTTCCAGGAGACAGAAGCAGAGATATAGAAAGTAACTGTCAACCAGCTCCACAGGCGGAGCCGTCCAGGAAACACACAGCCAGGAAGACAAGCTCCGAGCCAGCTGCCATGTCAGAGGATGAAAGAGAGCAGAGCTAGAAAGTCAAAGTAAGAGAAACAGGACTACACTGAAAAACAGGCCAAGTTGCAACATCTATAACATGGGTGTCGAAGTGGTTCCAGAAAGGGCCGTGTGGCTGGAGGTTTTCTTTCCAACTAAGCAATAGCACGCCAGACTCCAGTCATCTCATCAAGTGGGTCCAATCTGATCATGATGACTTCATGAGATGACTGGAGAACAAAGGTGCCACACATGAACAGACCAGATAAAGCTACTACAATAAGAAAAAGCAGAGTAGCATATATTTGCTACCGATTGGGAGCATATATATATACATATATATAGTAAAGAAAATTGGCCCAGTACTAAACCCTTTGGTCATCCACAGGTAATCCAAACTGAAATCTATCAGATAAATAAGAGTTGAACCAGCCTAGTGCTGTTTCTTTAATTCCTATAGAATATTCAAGTGTTTCTTAAACAATATTATCAGCTGTATCAAATGCAGCACTGAGATCTAACAAAATAAAGTACAGATTCAATTCCTAATTTCCTAATTAAGCTGAGGTCATGATGAATTCACTTGTGATTTTCACCAGAGCTGTTTCAGTGCTATGATGAGATTTTTTTTAATACAAAGAAACACTGTGTAACTTTTGACCTAAGTAAGCTTAACTTAAGATTCCGTAAAAATTCAAAAAATATCCACTGGACTTGGTTTCCAAGATTTGAAGACGTTTTGCCACCTCTACAGGAAGCTTTCTCAATGACTATGACCTGGATGACTTAGAACCTTAATCAGCTTAACTTAAGATATATCCAATGATTTTCAGGTCAGTATAGATGTCTTGGCTCATCAATGCTCCATGCCAGCTGCCCTTCTCAAAAACTCCCCCCTTCACTTGTGATAGTCTGATCACTAAATGAGTCATGTGACCCAGACAGCAGTCTGAGCTCCCCTTAAAAACAAGGTAATGTTAGGAAACAAAACAGTTATGACACTTACCTGATCAGACATATTTTGATTCTCTGATGTAGGATTTAATCTAGGGAGGGGAATTTATTTGACTTTTTTTTATCAGTTTTTTAATATGTTCTGATCAGATGAGACCAAAGGTTTAAATATAAAATGCCATTAATACTTTATAGAGATAACTCAATATTCAAGTTTGTAAAGGAGTAACATTAAGAGTTGAACAGGTGAGAGAAAAGTATTTCCTTCTCATGCAGTTTATTACATGTAAATTGATTTAGTGAATATTTACCAGGAATTACTTGGCTTTCCATCAAAACCTGCTGTGGATTTCAGTTATCTCAGTACATGTATATTAAGTCAGTTGCACTTCAGTGACTAATCCATTCCAATATTTTTTGTGCTATCCTGCAGAAATGACCTGAAAAGGCTTTCTCATCTTTGCAAGCACAAACTAAAAACCTTCTTTTTTTTTAAGCGATTCTTACATGGATTTATTGGATCAAAACCTCCACCCGCTGTCTTCCTGTCCAACTGAGATTAACTTTATGCCCAGGCATCTCTGCAGTGGGTTTTTTATCGCCTTATCTGTAGAGTAAGACTTTTCCTCCTCACTGAAAGTTGTATTTGAGCTCCAGTTGAACGCTTACAGGCAGAGACCTAATCTAGGCAACTCAGCTGAAGAATCTCAGAGGAGTTTGCTTGTTGGCTACTGAGTAGGAAAACAAAAGAAACAAAAATACTGTGTTCTGCTGTATGAATGGCACATTAATAAGCAGGAGCAGTTGGTTTGCTGTGCAAGTCTTCACAAAAGAAATTCATCAATCTAAAGCGCCAGTGCTGCGGTGGCAGCCACACGGGGCTTAGGGTCGGATCACTGCTTTCAGGGCTGCTTGTGCATGGATGTCAGGATTTTTTGTTTAAACAATACAGCTTCGGCTAACCTTTTTAACAATTCTGTTTCTAGTCTGTCCAGCTTGTAGCAGCGCAGTTTTTATGATGAGACGACGGACCAGCTTGTCTCATGAGGCTGAGCTGTCCTAGATTTAAAAGATGCTGCATGACCTTCTTTTCTAAACCTGCTGATTTCCTTAATTCCAAATAAAAGCTTTGCTTTGTTAAAGCAGTGCAGTGTTAACTGGTTCAACCTGCGTAAGCCTGTAAGAACATCCTTATTTGCTCATATGTGTTGGACACTGAAAGTAGAAAAACTGACATATTTGCATGTGTAAGATCTAGCAAACCAAATAAACTCTTTAGCTCATTAAATCTCCTCTCTAAATGGAGCCTTTAGTCTTGTCTTAATCCTCTCATCTGTATCAATGCAGCCACAGGCATACAGCTTCCCCTCTGAATCAGTGCCAAAATCTCTGCAGGAGTCCCTCTGAGAACTCATAAAACTGCATTGTCCAAGTTTCACAGCATGTTTATGGAGAGCCATGAATTAACAGAAGGAAAAATGGGGAATCTAAACCTCCAAATAAGCAATTTAAAGCTTGTTTCATTAAGAAGTGACACTTCTAGTAGGTGTTGAAAACCTTGTTGAAGAGGTAGGAATGGATACAGGGTCTGTTTCTAAAAATGGATGATTATGGTTGAAATTTGGGACATGAAAACAGGGTCACAAGGCATAAAAAATTAAAGTGAGGCTTTGCAATTTGCCGAACGGCAAGTTCAGTTTTCTGATTACTCCTTCATGGAAACCAGGTTAACCGCTAACCTAATTAATTATGTTTTCCCTGCTGTGTGTTCATCCAATCAGAAGCTGATCATTTAACCCAGAACTGAGAAGTGTAAAACCAAACCAGAGTGTTTTTCTTATTAGTTTGAAAGAATGAGCAGGTACAACTTAAGTTCAGCAATTTTAGCTAGAAGGATAGGGCTTAAAGATATTAGAATCGAGGTGTCTTATTTTACATTTTTATAAAGATATAAAGATAAAATAAATACAATTTTTTTGCTTTGCTTCCAGGATTAATTGGCTCATATTAAATAAAAATTAACTTTAACTTTTACTGTAACAATAAATGGATACCTGTCTTTTCCAAAATGCTCCTGCTGCAAGATAAGAAATGGGGGATGACAGTTTGAATTATAAGTCAAGGTTAAAGTGTGCAGGACTCTACAAAATCAGCTGATTTGTTTGTGCGCTGAACACAGAGGATGTCTTGTTCTGTTTGATGCCAAGATGCTGGAGCCGCAGCCCTTTACGTAGTGGGGCCTCGTTTCATCAGGCTAATACAGCCCAGATGACGCTCGATCTGCTCACTTCTATCATGTTTCTCTTTTTTAGTGATAACAGTGTTATTATAATTCAACTCGTTTTACACAAACAGTCTCTTAAAGCACTTTGAGAGTAAATTCAATCAAATCAAACAGGCAAATTATTTTAAAAGTTTTCTATTAAAGTAATGAGCTTGTAGCGACTGTTGGAGCTCAGCCAGAGTCCTTATTTAAATCTAACATAGACTCTTCAGAGAGAGCTCAGGATTAGAGTGATGGCAGCAGATATTTTCTATTAATTATTAAGCAAATGGCCATTGATTATAGAATATATAAAAGCTCATAGTATATTAAATGGATACTAAATTCACATTATTGTTGTTCTGCTGATTGGGAGATGCCTGTTTGGTCGAAAGTGAGCTTTGTTAATGAATCAAAACTATTTAAAATCCATCCATCCATTATCTGACACGCTTGTCCCAAGTGGGGTCGCGAGGGGTGCTGGTGCCTATCTCCAGCAGTAAATGGGCGAGAGGCGGGGTCCACCATGGACAGGTCGCCAGTCCTTTGCAGGGCATTTTTTTTTTTTTTTTTACTTTCCCACCATGCCCTCTATCTGTGGCTAATTGCATAAACTTTCCAACTCTAATCATGATGGTCTCTGCCATCCAACGGAAAAGGAAAGCACTGGGTGCCATGGCAATAGAGCGATGCCACATATGCATGGCTATAACTGTCAGGACATGGGACAGAAGGACCCAGTATTCAATGAGAGACAGACAGTGGGATAATACAAAGCATTTATTTAAATAGAACAGGCTGTGGACACGCGGCTTCAGAGGCTAGAGCGTCTATCACTGGAAACTCTGTTGGAGAAAAACTCAGGTTAATGACCATGATAATCGGAAACAGGATGATTATCCATGAGAGTCCTTACCTGGTCTAACAGTGCAGTCCATCACCAGAGAAGGAGGTGGATTCCAGCCAGTGGGCAGCTAACAAGATGCGGAAGGTGCTGCCCAGAATGTCCCAGATGCTGCAGCCCTGGAGGACAAGCAGGAGTCCGAAGCCAGAACAGAGAAACAGATCAGAACAGGATGGCTCAGAGGTGCAGGAGTCCGAATCCCAGTCAGGGATACAGAACAGAACAGGAACAAGCTGGTTCAGGGTTCCAGGAGTCCAAAGACAGTTGAGGCAGACCGTTAATATGGGAACAGGCAGGCTCAGTGGTTGAGAGGTAGAACAGGTCAGGATCAGGAAATCAGAAAGACTATGGTTCTCTAAAACCCCCTCTCAACACTTGCTGACAAGAACGAGATAATTTGGCCCTGATAACTGGAAGGTATTTTAAATAGAGACAGAATCAGGTGGATCAGTTGAGTGGTAATGAACAACCAGGCAGAGTTAGACAGGTGAATGGGATGACCAATTGAGCCAGCTATCAGTGCCAGGATCATGACAGTAGCTCTGTGACACAGGTCAACATGCATTTAAACATTTGTCCCTTTCTATTAAATAATTAATACGATCAAATAAACAATTTCAAGGAGGTCCTTTCCCTTTAGGAATTAATAATGTGTTTTTTTCTTCTTCGTAAATTGGGACTTTCTGTCAGTGTGATGAAGGCACAACAAACCAGTAGAACTTACATTTGATTGCATGTTCTTCATCCACCATAGTTTTCCATTACATCCACTGCCAAATTCCTGTATGCATGCACTGATGCTATTTAAGGGCTGAAGGTTCAACTCACTCTACCTACTACTAGCTTTGGGACAGTCCTTAATATGGTAGACCCTTCATGAGAATGAAGCTTTAGTGCTAAAGGTTAGTATTTAGGGCCAGTTTAGGATTCAGCCTAAGTTTGGGGTTCTCAACACAAGAATATTTGAATTCAATGGCTGCATCCTTTGAATGTCAGGTTCGTCGACTAATTACATCATAACGCAGAGACAGGGCGTCTTTGGAAGATTCTTCGTTATGCGGCTGACAAATGCAGCCTTCTTTTGGCCAGTTTTGAAGGACGGATCTGGTGTATCCTCCGTAGCCTTGGGTATAGCGTGATTCATTGCGACTACCCTGTGCTCAGAGTAAAAAGGGAAACGGCTCCAAACAGTGGTGAATATTGTAAGTGCAATTTATTATAATACAAGTATGTATTACAAGTATGTATGTAAGTGTTTTGGTCCCTCTATGGGGATGGGGGTTGCTATGATAGCGGGAAGGAATCGACTCAATTGCTGCATTGTAGGTTTTTGAGAGCTGAAATCTGAGTCCACCCCCTCTGTTTAAGGTTGGTTTTTCTTTCTTAACATAAATGGCTTCCTTCACACCCCCCTCTCAAACCACAGATCTTCTTTGTCCAAAATATGAACCTTCTGGTTCTCAAAAGAATCTTTTGAGTCTTTTGTCCATAAGGTGTAGATGTACCTCCGAGTCTTGTCCTTAGGAGGACGCTCTTCTGAGTTGGGCCATGCGTCTGTGGAGAGGTTGCTCGGTTTCTCCAATATAAATTCAGGATGGATAGATGGAGACACTAAAGGATTCAACTTCTAAGGTAAATGGATGAGGAATTATGAGAACATCAATAATTTTGCCACTTAATAAAAAATGGCATTAAATAAAACAAAAAAATGATAAAGCAGTCAAGTATAAAACTTTAGGTATGAAGCTAAGAACTCAGTTTATGTTGACAGATTAGTTTTATACCATCAGAGAATCCCACTGGAAGCTCCACTCTGCCTCTTCACTGATTTCACTCTGTGCGGATTGGCTGGAGGCTGCATACCTGATGCTATCATATTTGGTTTCTAGTTTCTGGCTTTGCCTGAAGTCTCACATATTGATCTCAGAGAGAAAAGGATGCATGCCTCTTGTTGGATTTATGGAACAGTTCTTTCTCAGCATGATATAGACTCTTGACCTTAACCAGTGTGTTGCAAAGAGTAAAAATAAGAGTGAGAAAAAGAGCAGTCTCCTAAGTGATTTAGACTTTTTAGCTGCCCTGCAAAACCCAGTGGGTTGTCCTCAAGAAAATAGGAAAAGAAACCCAGGAATGTTTTGATCTCAAATGGCAAGAGGGCCGAAGCGTTAAGGTCAAACCACTTTGTGTTTTTTCTATAAATATGGGGGGACTGCAGAGCAATTAAAATGCAGTGTGACAGTTTGGAAAGAAGCAGCAACACATTCAGGATGAAAACGCCACACTGATGAATAATTCAGATCATTTTTCAAGTGAACAAAAAAGTAAAGCTGGCTACAGTTAGGTGGTGCCAACAGTGTTTGAGCCAATTACAAAACAAAGGCATAAGAATGGAGATCACAGATTATTATTCTCCTCAGATCCACGGCCCAACAGTCTAACTACGTAATAAATATCTGCAGGAAAACAAGCTTTTTGAGAGGAAAATGTGCAAATTCTCCTTAGAGACAACAGAGAGCCTCTAATTATAATCCCATTCCTCTTTTAAAATGAAGTGAGTTGAGAAAAAAAAATCGATGAGTGTCTGGATAGAGAGATGAAAATGAAGGTGCAAAAATCAATTATATCGATGCAATCTGTGAGAGTAAGAGTTGGTCTGCTTGTTTGTCAGGGAAGCGCTGAATGAAATCTTTAAAGTAAAAGAGAACGGAGGAGGTGCGACTTCCTCCACCAGACTGATGTTTCAGTAAAATAAAACAACATCGACTGGAAAAAAAAACATTCGGCCAGTCTTAGTCGCCGTGGGAGGAACATGGAGCAACATATTTTATCCTGGATAAAAGATAAGAACTGAGTCAGAATCGTTAATAAGTCTCACTAATATCGTGTACGTTCTATTGGCAGCAGGGGCCTAATTATGTTATAAAACAGAGAAGCACATTTTAAGAAAGATCTCTTACTCCCAACCCCCCTGTTTTGCGTAAGTTATGCGAGGATTCCTTTAAAGAGTTTACCGCTACTGGGAAAAAAAGGAGACAAAAACTGTTCCTGAGAGGCTAAAGAGCAAAAGACAACTGGATTTGTTTGCATGTAACGAGAACAGGCAACCAATGATAATGTTAAATTGTACCGAATAGATTATAAAGATTTATTGGACCTGGATTTTAAATGATTTGCTTGTTTTGACGAGAAGGAGATTTTCTAACAATGACCACAGTTCGCTTTAAGGTTAATGTCATATATATACCGTAATAACCCGAATATAGGACGACTCTGATTATAAGATGACTCCCTCCTTCAAAGACCAGTTTTTAGGAACAAAACAAAAAGACCAAAAAGAGAATAAAGACTATTTTAATATACTTTTTTTTATATTAAAGTGCTAACATTTTGATTTAAATAATATTGCATTGAAGGATTTTTGCGATTAAACAAAAAAGTAAAAAAAAAAAAATCTTGCAACACTTCAACTCAAATACAATCTTTTCTTGTATCTTTTTGAACGTGCAATCTTCCGACATTGCACTTTGTATTTATTGACAGTTGTTTGATGCCTCCACTACGTTGACCACCATTATTTTAAAACTGGCGTCATAACTCCGCCTTAAGTGTCTGCAAACTTGTCTGACTTTTGATCCATTCAGCGACTTCCCATTTGTAGCATCTTTCTCATTTCTTCTCTGTTGTGATTTAAAAAAAACCCTGACACAGTGAGGTCACTGGTTTTACAAAAAACTGGCGCCCTCTGTTGTTGCATTCATGTAGCGATCCTAGACAACTGTCACCTTGTAAAACTGGATAGACCCCGATTATAAGACAATCACACATTTTCACATTGTTTTTTTGTTTTTTTACAAAAAAAATTGTCTTATATTCGGACCATAACGGTACATTTATTAGAGTCAGATTAGTCGTTATGTCAGAGTCACCACTTGCTTAAGTCAAACAAAGTCTCCCAATGTTCCTCTTTGTCTGGTTGTTTGACTCATACAGTGTTGCACAATATTTGCATATGAAATCAGGACCGCACGTGGACTCTGCTCCACCTCTTGTGCCTTTTCTCCATCTCCAGAAAATGAGGAACAAGTTTTAATTTGTTGGAAATATTCAAGTTAAAGAGCCGATTAACTGATCCTATATATCCGTCAACATCCCAGCTGTTCTTTGCTCCTCTGCTCGCTTCTTCTGACCAAATAAATTTACTATTTAGATCAAATGAATCCTTAGCCTTTAATTTTTTTTCTGCACTTTAAAGCACATTTGTATTTTCTGAAACCCCCAGTCATTTGTGGTGCTTTGCTCACACTAAATAGGTTCTGCAGGAGGTTTCTTCCTGTTAAAAGGGAGTTTTCTTCTCTAATGTAAGAAATTATGTTCTGCATGAGGAATTTCTTTAAAGTCGATGATTTTGTCCACTGTCACTCATCCAGGTGGAACAGATCCTGCAAAGTCTATGACTCAATGCAATAAGCTGAGTTTGTTTATGTAGAAAACTTTTAACCCATCTAGATGATATGATTGAAATGGGCTTTTTAAAGTGCAATTAGACGATATAAACTGAATTTGAATTAAAATTTCATGGAAACGTCTACAGAAGCAAGAAATCGTGAAGGTTCATCTTCTCCTTTCATTTTACTTTCAAAAATCCAGAATTGATCCTCAAACAGAATGCCGAATTCTTTCAACATTTTGCAGATCTTCAAAGGAGATAGAAAGTGATTTATGTTTACAATTCAGAGCACGGTGTGTGCAAACCTTTTTTTTCTGCATCTGTCAGACATTATCAATTTGAAAATGATAACTGCAACCAAACTGAGCAAGTGCATGGGTGGAGGATATGCAACTGCCAACAAGTACCTCATGCAAAATGATTTTTTCCATATCTAATATTCAACTGTGGCCGAAATTTTGTGTGACAAGCAAAAATTTTAGCAGTCAATGTGCCGACAAAGGTTCATGGGTATGTCACAGGGGGAAAGGTATTCAGTGCCTATCTAAATATATAAGGACAATCAGAAGTAATGAATATGTGACTTTATGTCATTCTGACCGTTCTACAGTAGAAAAAATATATAATTTTAAAAATGCTGTACATACTTCTCATTAGAAATATAATTAAAGTACCTCCTGTTTTTTTCCTAAATGTTGTAATATCCTGGTAAAGTAGGGCAGTGGTCTGCCATTTTCTTTTCTTCATTGGGAGAAAGTCGATAGTCACGTGACCTGGGCAAAATAAAACATGCAGGACAGATTGAAATTTAGAAAAGGTCTGAGGCACTCAGGAGGAACGTCATTAAAAAGCCTTTATTGGTACACGGCCTCTGTGATGAAAAACATGCCACAGGATAGAGATGTATTCAAGACTCACATATTTCCTTCTGGACCAATGTAGATGTTAGACATTTGTCAATTAAACTTGGTAATCCATGAACATTACACTGAAAAAAAAGATACTTTGTATCAACTTGAAAAAATTACTGTAATTTGTTACACCTAAATTTATTACTTTGTCTCAAATTAAGTTTCTGATGTGGTTGAAACTATACATTTTATTTAATAGAAATATATTTTTTACCTTAAGCCAAAGAAAGAAACTACATTCATACAAAGTAAAACTATAACTTATAACAGATCATAAACAAGTTTTATGCTTTTTTTATAATCTATTTTTTCTATTTGGAAAAATGAAATCTGTACAATTACATACAAGTATAAATGTAATTTGGAATAAAGTAGTGACAAAAATGTAAAACTGTATTTATTTCAAAGAATAAAAAATTAATTCTGATCCAACTATATTGACCACAGACAGGATTTATAATTCATGATAACTTAGAGCTTGACCTTTAGTTGTTATTAGATCATTAGTTTGATCCTATTTTTTTTTAAAGCTAAGTTCCTCTGAGTTCGTGCAATGGTTTCCATATGATAACGGAGCAATTTCTCTTGATGACTATGCCATGCCCATCATAATCCTTGTTATTCCAAAACTGAGCAGACTGCATTAGTTGGAACAGCTGCCTTGCTCATGGTGGTGCTGTGCTGCTCACACCTATTTTCAATTAGTCAGGTAAGGAGGTCACATTCATGTGAGTTACAGCATGTGGAAGGATAAATGCCTAGTGACACTATGACCTTTGACTCGAAGTAGATATTTACTTGGAAAATAATTGCTTTAGTTGATTGTTTCTGTGATAAGTGATTTTTAATTCCAGGTAAAGTGAAATTATTGGTTTCAAACCACATATGCATTTTTTAAGTTGAAAAAACATCAACTTTTAAGTTGACCGAATTAAATGGACATTTCACTTCTTTCAGTGTATGCCATACTCAAAAGCTGCAGAGTTTTACATGCAAAAATATGACAGTAGGTTTAAGTGTTGACTTTGAACCCATCTTCAGACCCAAATGATCCAAGTAGCTCATCTTTAACAAGACCAGCCTTTACCAGCCCCCCCATCTTGCTTGTATCTCAGATGAAGTGACATTTAGCACTAATTGCTGCTTGTTTAAAGTCTCCTAAACTGATTCCCTGATTAATCTGAAGTCTCTGAAAGCTCCCCGCCTCACAGAGAACTCTGTGGAACACACACAACATATTGACTTATCTTAATCCTCCAAAAGCATTGATTGATCTTGATTAAGTCTTCACCATCAAAGTGAGGTTGAGCCTTATCCTAAATTCTTAGAGAAAGAATATGTGACTACTGATTTGTCAGTTTAGGAACTGAGCCGTGCAGCAGGTTACTCTGTCTATAGCTGGGATAATACATCCAGTCTCTATGGTGAGCTTTGAACTGAGCCTTAAGGAGTTCTGACTGAAATTTGAGCCAAGTATCTGTGAGCGGGGACAGAGGTCTGGCTGCACTGCTTTTATCCCTTTGACCCCAGATAGATTGCTCTTATTTCCCATGGTTCAGGAGGCCAGACTCTCTTGATTTCTGAAATTAGATGTCAGAGTCTCTCTTGTGAAGCAGAGTCATAACTTGCTGTACATTACTCCGTTTGAAGTGCCCTTCGACTCAGTTCCACGGCAGTCATCAATACAGTTTTATTGCCTGTAAGAGAAATAAAGGAAAGGACAAACTGTGGTAAAAATGAAAGCTTTTGTTCTATAAAATGGTATTTTCCAATATCAATGAAAGATACTAGCATTTGATAAACAGCGTTCATAAGAAAATGTGATAAAATATCATCGTTCCTTTAGGTATTTCCTCTAAATTCAGGCCTGGAAGTTCAACTTGGTGCAGCTGTGCAGAAAAAAAGGGAGGCAACCTGACGGGATTGGAGATGACAAGTTGAAAATTTGATATTCACAGCACAAGTTCAAGCGTCTCCTGCAATTTTCCTATAATTTCTGTTCCAGGTAGCCTCAAACACAGCTCAGTTCCAAATGTTAGGAAAGAAAACAAATCACACATTCTTTTTTTCCGTGGTTCATCTGATTAAAAGCATTATATGTTGAGAATTTCATCAGCTAAAACATTTTATTTCATAATTAAAAAAAAATCGCAGTCATATGATCAGCACAAATGCAGAATCATGACGGAAGCCTTCTGAAAGTCCTGTTCCAACGTGTTCCATAATGCAATACCCCAGATTGCAGCAATACAGTCTAATACAGTCAAAAAAGCTGTTTATGCAGCAGATTCTTGCTATCTGTGTATAAAAGTGTAACAAAACTGAAAAAAAAGAATCAAGTGCTCCTTCATACAGAAAACCATCTCATTTGCCTGATTGTGTGTGTGTGAATTTATAAGCCAAAAACACTCTTTAAAACCACTGTTACAACCTTTTAAATCCACTTCAGGTACTTTTTATCAACAGAAGGAGCAACAGAGCACATCCATATGGCCCCCCCCCCACTCCTCTAGCCCATACTAGGAGGGCTATGTGCAGACCACATGATGACGTCCCAGTTCTCCATATATTAAATATATCTTCAACTTTTTGATGAAATCTGTCTGGAGTTCAGCATGAAAAACTGAACATAGGCGTAACAGCTGCTATTTTTAGGCCAAGAGCTTCATCATCCGGCGCTCTGTTGGCAGCAGACATCCAACTATGATGAAATCAATCTGACAAACATCGAGCAATGCTCAAGAAAAAGTTTGCTTTTTTTTTCTTCATTCAGCATCTGAAACCACATTCAGTGCCTCGTCTCATGTTTTTCTCTAAAGGCTAGCAGACTTCTCTTAAGTGCTTTCCTCTATGGACTCATTATCAGCTAAATGTTAAATTATTTATTTCAAGTGTAACTCTGCCTTTCAGTGAATCTATCTGAACTGGTTTGGCCCTGTTAGTGGAAACACAAGGTGGGGAAGACTGGCACTGACAGCCATCAGGACAAGCTGACATTTTTTTATTCTGTCCCAATTTTATCTCAATCTGAAAACTCACACGAAGAGAAAAGACAATTAGGAGAAATTTATTTATACAATTACTTGTCTTTTGCGGTCAGATCTCGGCAGGAAACACATTGATAAATTTTGATAGATATGCATGAACAGGAGCAAAGAACAGGGCTGTTTCCCCCCCAGGCTTGAAACTGGCGGTGGAGTGGAGACAGATGAAGTTGGTCAGTCTGTAGACTGCTGGTTGGAGAGACGGTCTGCTGAGCTTATGGAGATCCAGTGGATTGCATAAGCTCATACTAGAGCTTCACTCAGGGTCATGGTTGATGGAAGTCCATTTTGGATAACACAGGTTGAGAGAACCTGTCCATGATGAGCAAGCATGAAGCGACAGTGGAGAGGAAAAACTCCCCGTTGGAAACCTCTGGCAGAACCAGGCTCAACATGGCGGTCTTCTGCAGGACCGGTTAAGATGAGATAGGGAACGCAGTAAGAATGACGCTCTGATGAAGCTTTAGCTACGAAGGTGGAGGAGGGAATGGAGGGGGGATGAAACGGGGTCACCTGAATGAAGTCACAGCGCATCCACCGGTGTGGATCGGAGGCCTTTTAGGATGAACTTTGGATGCCGATTGGCTTTTGTGGAGGTGTGGTTCAAAGCTGGTTGTCGCAGGTGGATGTACGAAAGCAATGAGTTTCTTCAGTTTAACTTCCACCTAGGCTCCATATTCTATGAATATTTATTTTTTTCTTCTCTGAATTATCTACCAAATTGTTATGTTAGATTTTGCACATTTTCACTGAAGGATCTCAGACCTCCTACAGCAACATGCAGAATTCTCAGACCTCGAATTCAGAAACAGGTTGTGTTTCTGTCATGGCCTGCAGTGAAAACTAGAACATTGATGAAGCAGTAAATTAAAGCATTGGTTTGTAAAGCTACATCCCACCATAAAATATAGCTCAATAGTTGATCTCAAGCTCAAGTACAAAAAAATTGCAACAGAAAAATATTACCTGCTCAAAGCAAAGATAACATCCTGAGGATCCTGCACAAGACGGCCTCAGATAATCCTGCTTAATAGAGAATAGATTTTAAGGTTTAGTTCTAAGCCAATCAAATAACTGCCGGTTCTAAGATGTTCTCCTTCCCGAATATAAAAAGGAAAACCACCACAATGTTTTTTGCAATGTTTGTTTTAAATACTAACATCTAAAGTTATCTATTAAAATGTAGAGCTGTTTTCTTATATCCATTCAGAGTTCATTTCCTTTTCTTTAGTTCTTAAATCATTGTCCTTTGGTTACCCTTTTTAAAATTCTTAGTTGGAATATTATTAAATTCTAAAAAAAAAAAAACTTAATCAAAATTATTTTTAAATTCCTATTCTAATTTTGCCAAATTACTCTTATTTTTTTTCCCAAAATTATTTTATCATCATCTTTATTACTAATTAAAAATGTTTTCATGTAATTGAAAGAGTTTCTTACCAAATTCATGAATTGTTTTTCTCAAAATCCAAAAGCTCTTTTTGGAAATTTTGTGTCTACTTTTATTTTTTCTGTTTCTTTTTTTAATTTCTTTATATACTTGTTTTACATTTATCTATAGGAATAGCTGTATAGTCCTTATAGTTTTCTTCAAATCTCCACGGAATATATTTCTTCGTCACCACTGTCTTCAAAATCTATATAGGTAGAATCAATTCATTTCAGTTTATTGACACGTCCCCAATTATAATACATTTCATCTCAAAAAACTTTATAGTGTCAATTAAATCAAATCTAGACACCCAGCTAATTGCATTGAGTTATGGGTATGCAGGGACAAAGGACAGGTACTTGCGGGGGTGTTTTTTAGCACTGGGTTTAAGGGAAATTGCTTATTAAAACAAGGATAGAGGGGTATATGAGAACTCTTTTAAAAACAAACAAAAAAAGTCGTTTTTGTCAGTTGTGCCCTGAGTAAGCTGTTTAATGTTTTTGTGCATGAGCAGAAAATTGGAGCTGGTGGTCTTTTGCGTGGAGCAAAAGCCTGGTTTGTTTAGGGTCGATCACCATCTCCTTAATTGGTTGTGACTCTAGTTATCCTGTGAGGTTCTTGTTCAGTTAGCTTAAGTGTTCACCTTTAGTTTAATGATATCTAACCGAGAGACTTGAGAAAACTATGTTTTACCAAATCTAGCCATTTGTTTTGGATGTTTGCATCAGGGAAGCATTCAGGAAGAGGAGGGAAAAAAACAGCAGGGTTAGTGTTGGAGTTATTATGATTCTCTGTTGTTTTTATCATTTTATTCATTTACATCTTTTATATTGCTATTAATCATTTGTTTTTTTCAATGATACTGTCATCAGTGGAAACAGCATATGCAGGTCATAAGACGGTCAAATGTTTTGCGAGAATGCTTTCCTGTTTTTCATTTGAGAAACACAGAAGTTAAAGTCTATGACCCCCCACACCTTTTTTAAAAGCGTATACTGAAACCAGACATGTTCCCTATCTTAAAAGTTCATGCTATGTCTAAGAGATTGCGTAATCGAAACTAACACCTGCTGTTGTAATGTGTTGACTGCTCAATAAATAAGGCCTGCAAGCGTGGAGCAAGACGAAGATCCACAGAGAGATCCCAAAGCTCTGTGTATTTTCCCTTTGCAAAGCACGGTCAGGAAAAATCTTACACTGTCTTTGTTTCATTCCTTATATGTTAAAGTTGGGGAAACTTAACAACCTTAACAGTTAGCATGGAGTTGCAATGGTGGATAGGGAAGGTGCAAAAACAGGTTGACCAAGAGTGCTATTTATGCAGGAGCTACAACCCTGTAATATCAAAAACTTAAAGCAAGTAGGACTAAAGTTGTTTGATCCTTTTACTCTCAGATTTTACAGCATTTCTCTTCAGAAATTTACCAAAGGTTCTTACATTGTTATTCCTGTTGATTTCTCCTTTTCATTTATGTATGAATATAGTCTATATATGGCAATATTCATTTCATCTATATCCGTTTTCTTCATTTTATATTTAATCATCGGCTTGGTGCTGTTAAAAGTCATTGAAGCCATTGTTTGTTGAGGTCATAAAATCTTAATGTCAACCTACAGCAGATAATGTCTCTTAACATTAAAAGAATACTTTTTAATATTTAAAGGGCACCAAATGTGCATTTAGATTGATAATTGATGATTTTGAATTTTGGCAAATACTGACAAAGACTGGTTCGTTTCAGTCGACCCAGATTTATGCATTGCAGTGACAGTTTGGGAATCAGAAATCCCACCTGAGTGTCTACCAGCCCCATTTCCACTGAGAGCTGAAAGAACCCCTGTGAGCTCAACGAAGCCACCAACCATGAACCGTCGGATCTGCAGGAGCCTGGCATTCTTTGTACTTTGCCCAATTATCCGACTGGGGGAACAAATCTGTTCGAAATGAGACATGGCTGGGCTATTGATCTGTTTATACGGTCCACATTTTTTGTCTTTTCCAGAGCATGGCCACATGTTGCTTTCCCCTGTCTCTTACATGCCACAGCAGGGGAGGAAACAGTGCAAATCATCAACACCAAGGCAGAAGGACCCTCAGAGGACAGCAGTGGGCTGTGAATCCTGGAATACTTAACTAGAAGGTTGCAGCTGTGTTTGATAGTTTCGTATAAACTAAATGTGCATCAGTTCTTCCAGTTGTTTTAATTGTAAATGATTAAATATGCATTCAGGATGAGCAGCCCTTCAGCTTCTGCAAAGAGGAACAGACAAATTAAACATACTGGAGGAAAAAAGCCAAAATCATGGAGAGTTTACTAAATGATTTTGTCTCATTTAGATCATATTAATCAGTTTCTGTGTCTTAGCAGCTTTCTTATAAAATGTTTTTATTTTGCCTGCGTCTAAATCTGTGAAACTGTCTTTTTAAATAAGTCCATGCCCAGGAAATGGTGTGATCAACCAACTGAAAAAATTTAAGAGAGCAAAGATCAGGGATTAAAATGTCAAGAAAGGAGCACAAACATATTATTTTAGAGTGTTGTTAAAAGTAGACTTTATGTGTCTAAAACTGGAAACAAAACTATGCAGATTTCAGCACAGCGGCATCAGAATAGGCGATGGTTTATATGATCATCAAATCCCAAACTCCATAAGAAAACAGTTGTGCTTGAAAGTTTACATACCCTCCCATTAAAGAAAATGATCAATGCAAACTAGTAATCCAAATAACCAAAACTGAAAAGAGTAATACCGTAATACTGTACATAACCCTAACCCTACTAAATGGTAATTTTGCAAAATAAAATATTGATTTTTGATTCCAAAAACAAACTGTCCCAGACTAATTAAAGTACTTCACCCATGAACATTGAACCATCATACCAGTCAGCAGCTGTAGAAGTCTGACTGAACATTTCCTAAAAGAGAAAACACCAGATTTCAGTCATTGCCTCAAAGTGTTGCTCAACAAAAGTTTGGTTTCAAAATCAATGTCTCATGATTTCCATTTTTTTTTAAATCTATTATTAATTTTCTCAGGTTCAATTTATTTTACTGCCAGCTGATTTTTCTCTGTCTTTAATGGAAAGGTATGTAAACTTGACTCTATCTCCAACAACTAACATTCTGTGAGTATTTGCATTTAAGATTCATTAGTATTATGATGATGATTACACAGGATGACATATTGCTGATGAGAATAAAGAATAGGTTAGATTAAAGCATGTCATTACCTGCCCATTTATTAACTTTTTATATAATAAACTGAATCTAACTGTATTAAAACTGGGTTAAATCAGAACGGTTTTTTTTGCAATTCTAGTGTGAATTTTTCTACTACCGTAGTTTTGTTTAATACATTACATTTTTAAGAACAACGTGTCTTAAAGAACAGATCAATGTCTTTGTAGATAGATCTCTATGTTAAAATGTATAGGTCTTTTAAATTATGAATTTAGCTTTTTTTCATATTTGTTAGATGAAGCTACAGTTTGTTAGAGCCGTTTTTGTGAAAGCAACTAAAGTGGTAAAATACAGAGTAGCCTGTTAAAAAACAAATAAATTGAGTTATTGCTGTTTTATCACAGATTGGGGTTTATCACTGGAATAGGCTGCTCTCTGGGTGACGGTTGATTAGATGCTGCACATACACACAGGATGCCTGCAGCATCCAGCGGTGCAGCTCCGACGGGCCGAAAGGAGCTGATGGCAGTGATTGTAGTCAATTAGAGTGGTTCAACTGGGTGCGCCATGTTTCTAAAGCATCCAGGACGTCAGTCTACAGAGGAGCAAACTGTTCAGACAGGAAATAAGTTGATGGAAAGGAAAGTGGATCTGGTCGAGTTTAAAAGTAAAAGTCTACATGATGATGCCATGTCAGTAGTATTTCTCTGCAAGTACAGGTGCTGGTCATAAAATTAGAATATCATGAAAAAGTAGATTGATTTCAGTAATTCCATTTAAAAAGTGAAACTTGTATATTATATTCATACATTACATACAAACTCATATATTTCAGATGTTTATTTTGTTTAATTTTGATGATTACAAATGACAACAAATGAAAATCTCAAATTCATCATATCAGAAAATTAGAATATTGTGAAAAGGTTCAAAATTGATGGCCCCTGGTGCCACACTCTAATCAGCTAATTAACTCAAACCACCTGCAAAAGCCTTTAAATGGTCTTTCAGTCTAGTTCTATAGGCTACACAATCATGGGGAAGACTGCTGACTTGACAGTTGTCCAAAAGACGACCATCGACACCTTGCACAAGGAGGGCAAGACACAAAAGGTCATCGCTAAAGAGGCTGGCTGTTCACAGAGCTCAGTGTCCAAGCACATTAATAGAGAGGCGAAGGGAAGGAAAAGATGTGGTCGAAAAAAGTGTACAAGCAAGAGAGATAACCGCACCCTGGAGAGGATTGTGAAACAAAACCCCTTCAAAAATGTGGGGGAGATTCACAAAGAGTGGACTGCAGCTGGAGTGAGTGCTTCAAGAACCACCACACACAGACGTATGAAAGACATGGGTTTCTGCTGTCGCATTCCTTGTGTCAAGCCACTCTTGAACCACAGACAGCGTCAGAAGCGTCTTGCCTGGGCTAAAGAGAAACAGGACTGGACTGCTGGTGAGTGGTCCAAAGTCATGTTCTCTGATGAAAGTAAATTTTGCATTTCCTTTGGAAATCAAGGTCCCAGAGTCTGGAGGAAAAGAAGAGAGGCACTTCATCCACGTTGCTTGAAGTCCAGTGTAAAGTTTCCACAGTCAGTGATGGTTTGGGGTGCCATGTCATCTGCTGGTGTTGGTCCATTGTGTTTTCTGAGGTCCAGGGTCAACGCAGCCACATACCATGAAGTTTTAGAGCACTTCATGCTTCCTGCAGCTGACCAACTTTTTGGAGATGCAGATTTCATTTTCCAACAGGACTTGGCACCTGCACACAGTGCCAAAGCTACCAGTACCTGGTTGAAGGACCATGGTATCCCTGTTCTTAATTGGCCAGCAAACTCTCCTGACCTTAACCCCATAGAAAATCTATGGGGTATTGTGAAGAAGAAGATGCAATACACCAGACCCAACAATTCAGAAGAGCTAAAAGCCACTATTAGAGCAACCTGGGCTATCATAACACCTGAGCAGTGCCACAGACTGATCGACTCCATGCCACGCCGCATTGCTGCAGTAATACAGGCCAAAGGAGGCCCAACTAAATACTGAGTGCTGTACATGCTCATACTTTTCATGTTCATACTTTTCAGTTGGCCAACATTTCTATAAATCCTTTGTTTTTATTGGTCTTCAGTAATATTCTAATTTTCTGATATGATGAATTTGAGATTTTCATTTGTTGTTATTTGTAATCATCAAAATTAAACAAAATAAACATCTGAAATATATGAGTTTGTATGTAATGTATGAATATAATATACAAGTTTCACTTTTTAAATGGAATTACTGAAATCAATCTACTTTTTCATGATATTCTAATTTTATGACCAGCACCTGTATATGATCGGATGCAAACATGAAGACAGTTTCAACAGGATTTATTAAACAATTATTCATATACAAATCATGATTAAGTGGTGAAAAATTTTGGCAGCAGTAGGACTGTAGACCCTGGAGAGCAGGCAGATCTGTGAAACTTAGAGAGGATTAATCTGTAATGCAGGTTCTTACCCATGAGGTGATTGTTGGTAAAGTTACTTGACAGGTGGTGAATGGAATCCAGGAGAGCATCGGCAGCACAGAGTGTTTCCAGATGGGAAACAGTTCAATGAGAATTCTGGTAAAGAAGCAGCAATGGTGTGGCATTGGAGGGCTAACAGGTTTTTACACGACTGAGGTTTAGAAGCCAGTCAGGAAGGAATCCTGAATAAACTGACCTAATGAGTATTGACCACATTAAGAGCGAGCTCAGATTCAGGATCGAGGAATCAGCAGCATTCTTCACAAGGAGGACAACGATGTTGGAACCAGCAGGGAAAAGATGGATGGATGGATGGAAAAGATGAAACTGGACTCTGAGCACTACGAGTCATGCAAGACACTGGTAGTGCTACTGGTTTGTTCTATTTAGAGCCTACAAGTACACTTCCATAACTCATTGCAATTCTGACGTGATCGTGCACAGTTGCTCCCCTCTGGAAACTAAATAGGGTAAAAGAGTGACAGTGGCGTCGGCTGCAGGAGTTTGCGGCCCTTTAATTGAAGGGTTGTCAATTCAAATCCCGGTTGTCAGAGTCTTGGTCTGTTTGTTCCTCTTTTTCTTGGTTGTCCATTTGTTGTCCTCTGCTGCCCTCTTGTGTCCTCACCTTGCTCTGTTTTTCTGTTCTGCCTGCACCTGTTTTCAATTCCCTCGTCAGCTCTCTCTTTGTCTCTGTCCCCTTTGAAAGCCCTCCCTCTTCAGTTCCTGTCTGCTGGATCCTCGTCTCACTTCTGTCTGTGTTCCTCGTCTCTCCCTAGTTTCTAGTTTTGGTTTACCTCTGATATCTCCTTGGTTCAGGTGCGTTAGTACTTTTCTGTTGGACTTTGATTCCTGCCCTTGGATCTGTGAACTCAAATAAACCCACTTTAATTCACCTCTGCCAACTGGTCTCTTCGTTTGGGTCCTCCAACAAACACCGCTTCATGACACCGGCTACAACTTTCAGTGTCCTTGGGGAAGACACTTCACCTGCATTGCCTACTGAACATGTCCAGAGGGCTCGGTGGCACCTGAGCCCCAGGGCAGCTGTGGCTAATATGTAGCTTGCCACCATCAGTGTGTGAGTGTGTGTGTGAATGGGGGATCGACTTTCATCTATGATACTTTTGTAAGCATAGTATTTATCAATGAGATAAGGGCTCAGTAGAAGAAAGGTGCTGTGTGCTTAGTGCCAAGAGAGAAAACCCGTCCCAACCGAGGGCATTGTTGCTGTAATAAAGAAGTTCTGTATAATGAGAGAGTTAGAATAAACAGTTTTAGCTAGAGCCCTGTTTTTTTTTTTTTTTACCAGAAACCGTGCCCAGAGAATATCCTGCATCTTGTTTTGTAAAAAAAAAAAAAGGCATCCCGGAAGAATAAACGGACCCAAGTTTTCTGACAAACAATCCTGCCTCTATGTTTGTTTCTACGGCTCACCACCGATGGACACAAGTAAGGGAGTTAACCCCCAAAAGGACGTGTCTCCCCTGTGCTTCCTGGCCACGGTCAGGTGGTAAATACAGGAAAGGATAACAATAGTCTTTGATACTAGACAGCAACATTGGTCCAAAATGTACAGCCTTGCTGCCCTATTCTGAGCTACCTGGACTCTGTTGAGGTATTTTTGAGCAGCATTTGACCAAATAATAGAGGAATTGTCTAATTGACATAAAACCAAATTAATAATTGACATAAGACTGTCAATCCTGGTGCTGATAGTTAGCCTTTTTTCCATCCGCTCACCTGCCTAATTGGCCCTGCAGCTGATTACTGCAGATCTGATTCACCTGGTCCCTGCAGCTATTTATGCTGTTGCTCTCCTGCCATCAGGGCCAGATTATTCAAGCTGTCTCTGTGTGAGTAACTCTAGAGTTCAAAGTAAGTTTTCTGTGTTGTTAAATTCTGATCGGCTTTTTGCCCATGTATTTTCATTTTTTGCCTTTTTTCCTGTCTGTTCTGCTCAATTTAATATTTGGTCTGACTGCTTGTATTGCTGTTTACCGACTTGGACTGTTTTATTGACCTCGGCTGGGATTCATTATATCTAAAGTAACACCCATCAGTTTAAATTCGGTCACAAATTTTGATTTCACATTATTGAATATCCTTTGGTGTGTTTAGGGCAAAAAATCATACACTTTATTTTCAACACATTCCGGTTCTGCTTTTCCCACTCACACGCCAATTCTACCTCTTGTTCTAGGATATTATTAACCTGGGACAAAACTAATTATCCAGTTCTGCAACAATACTTTTGAAGGATATGAATCAGTCATAATGTTATGTTTTCAAAGGTTGGATGAAAAGCCCAGCCAGTTATAATCACAGAAATATTACAAAAAATGACAAAGAGAGCAATCAAAGGGTCACCTTACCGAGATTACAAAAAAGGAAGAACCTTTCTGCTACAGTTGTTTGAATGCCTCCACCTTTGGCTTTACTCAACAAAAAGCTGTAAATATGCAAAGTAGATTAATTAGTTTTCCCAAGGTCACCTGTGCAGAGAAGTGCTCTGCGTGTCAATAAATCAGCCGTATCTCAGCAGCGACGTAACCGCGAGAGTTGCTGCAGAGGTTTTATTGATATTTTCCCAGGAGTTAACGAGGCTTTGTGTGGGGCTTCATTTGGCCAAAATGTATTTGCCTTTAATCAACGGCCTTGAAAACTCACAAGGGTCTGAGTTGTTAGAGCATCTTAGTTCTGGTGGCTTTAACCGAAGAGTGCGCGCCGTGCACCTCAAAGACCACAGCTCATTTGAATCCAGTCCTTAACCCTCCTGCCAAACCAACAAAGTCAGCATTCTGAAACAAGCCGAGGCTTGTTAGGTCTAATCCCTGGCAGCTTTCTGTGTTTGTCTCATCAAATAGGATTAGACTAACACCTGGATTTTAGTTTGCCAATATACAATATTACGTTTTAACTTTTGAATTGTGGTAAATTGCAACTTCCTGTTATGCAAGGGATATTTCCCTTTGCATCCTTTGAATAAGGACTGAGCTTTTTCATTCTTGTCTTTGAATCTATGACATGGTGACAGAAATAGGAAATAGGATCATCATGTTATTCACAATTCACAAACACTGATCCATGAATTTTATTAAAAATGCACATCTTGTGTATAATCTGTAAACAAGTTAGTATATATACAGTACATTTTTCTAATTGTCTATGTTGGTCACTCAGAAGAGAAATGAAGGTAAAATATATCCAAGTAACTAAAATAATGAAACATATGTACAATATGGAGGTGTGTGCAATACTAGACATTTGGAGCTTTGCTTTTTTAAATTAAATTTTCCAGATTTGGGACCAAGTTTCTATTTTGAGTCATAAAAAGTCCACTGCAGAGTAAAAACACGTGCATATTCCCAGTTATTATAGGTCCAAAGTGAAAAAGTTCAACTCCTGAGCCAGGTCAAGACTTGAACTTTTAATTTCAAGTTGCTAGCTAATATTGTGATTAGCATGTCATCTTGTTACAGAATAAAAGTTAAATGTTTTCATATCCTTTTTAATTATTCTTAAATGGTGTATTTATCTCTATGTATAAGCAGCAACATTTGTTGGTATGAGGACAAGCAGTGATTTAAGAAATGTAATAAGATATGTAATCAAAATTATTATTTTTTAATGTTTATGTCCTATTTATTGTACCTTATCTGTCTGTAATTAATGACAATATTCATCAAATAATAAATATGACAAGACATTGCTTAAGGGGTGTTGCTTATGTCAATAATTTTGTCGACCCAAATAATTTTAACTAATTCCTGGTTAATCACCTATAAATCATGTAAACCATTAAAATAATATCAGGTTTCTTTTTTCAAGAACTAATCCTTGGGAACAGTTTAGAACATCTTCATGCTTCTCTTCTGTAACCTGACAGCTTGATGGGTTAGACGCAAAGATTCCAGATGAGGCCTTTTGCATGGAGACTTTAAAGGAAAAATCCGGTCGTATTCAGAATTATAATTTCTGAAAGTACTTTAAATATAAAATTATTACATACTGTTCAATGAATGATAAGTGTTTCAATTAAGAGTAATTTTCATTTGACTGCTCTTTACTGGAGGCATCCATGTTTGTCAAAGAACACTACTGCCACCTACTGGTTAGTGACATTGTCACAGTGCGGTATCGGCTGTTGATCAAGTCCCAGTGCTGTATCTGGTGTTTGTCACAACGCGCTATTATCCAAGTCATCTTGAAAACATTCTCCTTCCAAATGTTGGCTACATATTACGGGTTTTTTCTCTGGCCAGAAGTTCGATGGCAAATCCTCCCTCTTCAAGTTGGCGATCCAACGACCAACCCGTCCGTGGAGGATCAGGAATCAGAAAGGTGGAATAACTCTTTGTTTCACTTTTACCCAATGTATTCCAGCATCCAGCTGCCATGCACGTGGGCATTGTCAGTTTCACTATAGCTCTGGTGAATTTCAATGGTGAAGTCCTCTGGAAATCTTCAATAATTGTTGTTGATTGCAGATGTGTCTAGTAGTTCCCATTGATTTTGCTCATAAAGCGGGGAGAATCACTGTGAACGTATTAGTTTTAGGTATAGAAAATTATCCATTGATTATTCCTTTTTTAACCAGACTTTTCCTTTAAATATTGCCTCTGCTTGGTCAAACCTTTTTTTCACGTTTTATTAAATTGCTTCCTTCCCTAGTACTGTTTTATCTACCGTACTTGTGAATTTTGTATATCTTTGTTAAGCTGTATCTGAAATGGTTACGTACTTAACTAAACTGCATAGAAATTTTTTATTTTTTTTCAAAGAACAGGGCAGGAACGCTGCATTTCTTAGTCAAAAAGCTCAGCTCCTCACTATTTGTTATAAATTATATTTTATCTGGTGATTTTTATACTACCAAAATAGTTTATTCCGGATTGAAAAAGAATAGTAGTTTATTTTTATTTCAGACTCTCTTTTGCAACTTTCCCTGAGTAACTTCGACCTTAACCCCAGAATGAACATCAAAATCAGTGGATTTGTCCTGCAGCCATTAAAGAGCATCTGCTGTGCACAAACTAAACTGAAACAAGCCCAAATAACCTCAGACACACACACAGAATCAATAAGCCCAGCTGCCTCCAGGCTAAAGACACATGCCACCGTCCTTCAGGACCAAGTGGGTCGTGTCATGTCTCATTCCCATATCCCTCAGACTCAGAGGCTTAGCCAGTCTGGGCTTCAGAGCTGCTTTTCAGTTAGTTTCCTACCGCATTGTTTTTTTCTCATAGATGCTTTTTTGGCATAAATTTCAAAGTGAAATGATATGAGCTGCTCAGGGAAGTTAAAAAGCATTAATTACACTTTACCAGTTATTTACTGGTTATGTAGAACCGTGCTACAAACAAGGAAAAGGCTGATGGTTCAACAGTTTACTGTGTGGAGGTTAAAGGTTTTATTCGAGCAGATGTTTTTTGGTTTTTACCTGAAAGCCTTATTTTCCCTTTATTTGTGTTTCTTTACAGACCAAATATATGAGCCTGTTTTTAGTTAGACTCTGCACAGAGCTTTCAATGCCTCAAAGCCATTAAACATGGGGGCACTGAGTGTTTGCTTGAAACATTTTCATACTTGACATCTTTGGTTGTGGATGATCTGCAAAAAATATATTATTTTTCTTCATTACCAGGCAGTTCCTTTCTTTTATATTAATATTTTATTCTATCTTTATTTATATTAATATCTAACTAACCCCTTTTGTACCCAAACATTTCATGGGAGACTGCTACCTTCCTGGCAGGCATTGGGTGAGAGGAAGTTTACATACTGAACAGGTCTCCAGTCCATCACAGGGCAAAGACATAACCAGAGGTCATTTTAAGTGAACACTTCACCTGACATTCCAGTTTTTGGAAAGTGCTAAGAAGCTGAAGTGTCTGCAGAGAGCACATGCATGCACAAAAAAAGAACATGCAAACTCCGTGCAAAAAGCTTCTAGATAGGGTTTAAACCTTATGAGATGTCCTCTGCTGAGACCTAGGAGATAGAATCAGATGAAGAAAGGGAACATTGAAGCACTGATCCCTTAATACTTTCTACGTTATAAAAAGTAATGGGTAACTAGGCGGCTCTGTTTAAAAAAGAAACAGTTAAATAGGTAAACTCTGAGTTGGTTTTCATTTTAAAATGTAAGACAGACACCAGATAGAATTAATCACAGTAAAGGTTGAGCCCATAGTTTTGTCTTGGAGAAAAACAGACTAAGCACTAAAAATCAGATTAACTTAATCATTTATAATTAAGTGTGTATAGTATTAAATTGAAAGTGTCAGAATATGCACATTTTTGTCACCTATCAGTCTAAAATAATCAGGAGCCTGTTGTTCTTTAATAAATTGCGTAATGCATAGTTTTAAATTTTTGCTCTTTCTGCCGTCACTTTCAGTTTGTAGATCAATAAAAGTCAATAAAGTTGACTTTGAATAAAAGCATTACTTTTAGATCTAAACTAATGACATATTAACAATCCGACTAGTAAACAATTAAATAGATTAAGGCAGGAAACCATGACATCCAGGAAGATAACCAAAAAAAAACATGAAATTAACTCATAAATTAGATAATTCGGCTTTAAAATAATCCTGGATTATAGATTTATCATTAAATGAAAAAACAAGCTGTGAGGAAAAGTTGGCATTTTAACTAAATGTTGATGCTTCCCTCTGGTGGATAAATAATAGTATCACAAGCTTAGAAAATCAAATCCTTTGCTACAATAACCCATAAAAAAGTACCATTAGTGATCTAATGAAACCAAGCAGAAGCTTCATATCTTACTCAGATCTTTGGTCATATGGTGCTTTTCTGAAAATGTTCCCTAATGGCAGCTAAGTCACAGCCGTAATGCCAGATGTGTTTAGTGCAAACATTAGGGACATAATGCAACAAACCCCCCCTCCCTCCCTTCTTGTATTGTGCATCTGGGGCTGAAGCTGTTCAAGGCTAAACACCAAGATCTGTGGGAAAAACAAAATCTCTGTCCAAGGATGAACTCTGCCACACAGATAGAATTGATTCCATGCTCAGTGAGCAAAACTACAACTTGCAGATTATAGCCGGGGGCTGCTTTTGGATCAATGTTGTGCCAACACGTTGGAAAGTCTGCGTGGGGGTGACTGCCTGCTTCATCAATCTGTCAGAGCCATTTCCTGATCACTGCCCTGCTCTGCTGCTCTGTGTGACGAAAAAGAAAAACCTCTATGATTGAAAGCACTCCAACTGTTCTGGCGTCTGCTTTAATGCACTGACTCCTGTGGGAAAGAGAGAGGTTCTAAGGGTATCTTCTGAGAAGACAAGCTTCTTAGCCTGGATTCAACAAGAGGAAGGAGCGTCTGTGATGGTGTGTGATGGTGAGACTGTGGTGGCCACAGGGTTTTCCTTGGAGGAGGTGCAGGAAACACAAGAGGGTGGGCAGTGGATTGTTCAGGAACAAAAATCTGCCTTGATGCTTTTTATTGGTTCCTCTGGTCAGGCAGTGGGAGGAAGTTTTTTCCTCAGCTTATTCTTTAGATTTCTGAGTGTTTTTGCATCTTTATGTGACTCTAACCTGTAAAAACAAGAAGACTTTATCCAAATCTTAAGGGTAAGTTTGATTGTTTACTCCTGTTTAACTAATCTAACAAGCATCTGGATTTAATTTGAGAGACAAAATGAAGAATCCTTATAAATATAATAATATTACTATTTTATTTATTGTTTTCCTGCAACTGAAAGCCTCTTCAGATCTTTGTTTACCTAACAGATGTTCAGATTTAATCATTTTCTAGCGATGTGTGTTTTGTAATAGAGGGTGGAGGGTGTGGCCTAACATGATCAATACTTCTATCAAAGTGTTAATAATTGATAGGGAGCCTGATTACCTCCAGTAAAATTAGCCCGACAAAGAGGGAAGCGTAATTGAAAAAAAGATTAATTATTTAGAAAGATTCAATAGTCCTGAAATAATCTATGTGCCTAAAATATAACAATGTGAAAAGAATTCAACAGGCGCCGGAAAGTCACTAATTAACTTCAGGTAATCAGTGAATTAGAAAACAGACTCTGCTTTCTCTACATTCATTGAGGTTTTGACACTACGAGGCTTTTTGGGAGGAAAATTGACCGTAAAGCTTTAGGCTGTTCAAATGGAAGCAGCCATCATGATGTCATTTATTGATTCATGGAATCACATTTCAAGCTGTCTTCACTTGTTTTGACTGGAAACTGTAAGAGATCTGTGGATCTCACTCTCCTCCTCCTCCTCAGCTGAAACCCATCATTTTGAATAAAACATTTAGTCCAATTTGGTTCAGAATTACATAAATTCACGATCTTTCCATCGACTCAGTCAATTGAAATGTACAAAGTCTCTGTGAAGGACCAGACTTAAAAAAGGACAAAGGTGTTCAAACATTAAAAAAAAACGTTGATTTAATGATGTCACAAAAAAAAATACAAAAACTTTGCGGTGGTAGAAGCATCCGCCAGTCTCAAATATGCACACCACAGGTAAAATGTCAGCTTCAGTGAAAATTACTCGATTTCTAAGAACTACTTTTTTTTTAAGTCAACATGTAAATAGAACATTTATACTGTACAACCCAAATGTAAATCTGTTTGATGATGAACCTAAAATGAAAGCTGCAATAACTGAGCTGCATAGATGTGTTAAAACTTTACTGAATCACCTTTTTTATTTAAGTTCAGCATTCAGTTTTCCTCAGTTCACACTGGTCATCAGTTAGAATCATCAGTGAATCTGATTCCAGTTGTTTTAGCTGGATTTGCTGGGAGATTTAGTTTACAGAAATGGCTGTAAAGTCTCTAAGGACCTTACTGTGCAAAGAAATCAGTCAGGATAAGAGTATAAAAAAACTCCAAAACTTCAATGGGAAACATTTAGATAAATAAATTGGGACTAGGTGGCATTCCAAAATGCAAAACCTTTCACTAAACTGACAAAAGACATGAGAGGCTACCAAAAGACAACACTGGAGGAGCAATAGCAATTTCCAAAATGCACTGTTTTAATTCTTTACTAAGGGTTGAGATAAACATTCAGTTCTGCCTAAAATAATTCTAAATATTTGTATTGGTCAGTTTCTAAAGAAAAAAGATATATATATATATATATATATATATATATATATATATATATATATATATATATATATATATATATATATATATATATATATATATATATACACACACACACACCTAGACAATCTCTTCAATTTCTGACAAAAATATAAGAAAGTTTTCAGGTTCTGAAATAGCTCCAGGGATACTTCTTGAGGATAAACCACCGTTAAAATAATTTTTTGTTCTATCATGTTTGTGTGCAATGTTCTTATTCAACTAATGCTTAATACATAAAGCGTTTTTCTTAATTTTTCTCAGTATTGTACCTGTGGTGCTGACTTCTTATACAAGTCTCTCTTTTAATATAGATATGATACCTAAATGATATCATATGATCATGTTTGACACAAAGATAACCCCACACACTAATAAAATAATACTTAGTCCAAAGTGAAACATGGAGGTGGCAGCATCATGCTCTGATATTTTCTGAAAGGAAGCTAAAGATACAGAAAAATTGTATGTTTCAGCACCAAGTGAGTGGAAACATGCTTAAATCGATGACGAAA
The DNA here is from genome assembly GCF_016077235.1 of Cyprinodon tularosa. Classification (NCBI taxonomy): domain Eukaryota; kingdom Metazoa; phylum Chordata; class Actinopteri; order Cyprinodontiformes; family Cyprinodontidae; genus Cyprinodon; species Cyprinodon tularosa. Next base: position 7,540 of record NW_024037972.1, on the reverse strand, counting down.
TAACTTCCTATGAGGAATCTGGCGTGTTTGGATTTATCTCCTCTGACGCCCCTAAATAAACACCAATCCAGCCGATGGTTCTTATATATCACATAATCAATAATAAGAATTAATCTGTGTGCCATTTAAAGTCACGATTCGTGTACATCTCAAGTTAAAACAGCACATCACCCTGAATGCACCACCACTGCGGAGTTATAATTATTTTTTTTATTATTAAATTTAAGAAATAAAGTGATCTGAAAGAGGACAATATATTTTAGAGTAAAAGAGAGAACAGATTCTCACACTGATGGTAAAAACTGATGTTATTTGCTGCAAGGTTCTGTGCTCAGCCCTACACACTTTATTAGATACCATGCATTAATTTAGAAAATCACTGTAGAATTATCTTTATTTGTGAATAAACCAACTTTAGATTGTTGAGGTAAATGTTTAAAAATATCTTGTGCTTATAGAGTAAAACGAAACCTGTGCTAATAAGACAAAAATAGCAGTTCTGATTAATGGTTTCAAACTAAAAGTGTGCAAATCAAGATTTTTTGACTTCAGTAACTGACAAAAAATTATCTTAAGAGCTTCATATAAACTATTTTGGAAGCAAAATGTTTAATATATTGAGAAAGCACATGTTTGATGGTAGACAACATTTTATGCAGGTTGTTTATTTTTTCCCTAAATACTGTTAAGGGACTTATACTGCAAATACAGGGGAAAATTCTATAAAACGTTTAAGTAAAATATATGTATAGCTAGCCCAGCTTACTATAACCCCGCAAACAGAGTATTAATTAAATTGTATGTTTTAAAATGTTATCAATCACTACAAGTATGATAATTAGCTAATAAAATACAAAATAAACAAAATCTCCTTACCATAAAGTATTTAGTAGCTGTTTGCAATTAAAGAAACACAAATTGACTTAAAAAAAAAACATTTAAAAAAAAGTAAAGGTATGGATTATTATCAAAACTTTTGCCCCTCTTTTTTAATGTTTTAATGTGTGAAATAACTCTGAAGGGACAGTTTTGTTCACAGTAAAGATTTAAAAATGTAAAATATACAGCTGGCGAATGAATACAACTTTCAGGGTTGAAATTACTCGTTACAATAATTGTAAAATAATGTTTTTTGTTATTTCCTTTTCTTGTTTTCTTAAAGTATTGATAGATTTTTTGGTTTTAAGTCCCTAAAGAAATTGTAATTTCTGTTTGTTCAAACTCAGTAAACAGTATAATGTTGTATCTCAATAATATATCTCTGATCACTGCAGGAAACTTATGGCCATTTCATTTTGTTTGGTCTAAAATCAACCACGTTTTGCCTTACAGAGTTATTTTATTCGTCTGTAGAGTCACCCAGGAGGTCATGCCAGGCAGCCCAGAGAACATCCCACTGGGGGAGTGCACACTCTCCCAGTCCCAGGACCAGCTGACACCCCCGAGCCATGAAGTGAGCACAGTCTTCACTCTGTCCCGTACTGAGTCCCTCTGGACCACAGACCCCCCACCGAAAAAATGTGAAGTCTTCTGGTTTCCCATTCACTTCATGTCCACTGGAGGGAGCTTCCTGGCCTGCGGCATCGTCATCAGCGGCCTTTACTTTGCCGGCCAGTGCAAGAAGGTCACCACCATCCTGGGACCGGCCCTGCTCTCCGTAGGGCTGATGATTTTTGTGGTGGGAATGGTCCTCATCCCGATCACTAAGGAGAACAGAAAGTCAAACATGAAGAGGCCCCTCAGTTATTACAAACCCCCGGTTTTTAATGTGTGATGCTCTGAATCATTTCCTACAAAACCTCAATGACTGGGAGAGAAAAACAAAATCAGCATGGGATATACAGGAAATATTACTGATGTGATTCAGGGTGGAGGCCTTTCTGTTAACCTCCCTGGCTCAGCAGAACTCACCTTGCTGTCCTGAATGTGCATGAATATATTGGCATCAGCTGCTGAGAACAGATGAGACAATAAAAGGAGTTTTAAAAAATGCATTTATTAAAACATTTACTGACATTTTGTTCAAGAGGATCGAAAACAAAGAGACCATTTTAAACATTCATGGGAGAAACAAGTGAATGAGTAAAGTTTTCTAATGTTGTAGTGAACATGCTGACTTCTGAATGATTAAAACATTTTATAATTATCGTGTCCATTTCTATGTTTTTGTTGCAACCAGGAAGACTCCTGTGGAACAAAGAGCTGAAGAAGGATAAAGGAATAGAAACGCCTTCAGCCTTGAATTATGCAAACAGCCGTAGTTTGACTGAGGCGGCTAGAAAGCACAAGATTCAAAAAAGATTTAAAATAGCGACAAACATTCAGAAACTCTGGCAGGCCTTGTTTGAACTGTAAGAAGCCTTCAATAACCAACAGTCTGAATGAAACCCTTCAGTAAGTTTGCACTTTTTTATATTAATTTCTGAGGAGGAATTTGAAAGAAGTGTGAGTAAGGACTGAGAAAAAGGAGGCTCCCACAATTTCAAATCCTGAAATTTTATTTTATTTCTTTAATAATACTTAAAAGGAAAAATATATCTAAGAAAAACAGGAAAGCTTTTGTCCATAAGCGTCGTTAGACCTATTTAAGGGTGGCTTCAGTCACCCTTTCTTTGGCATTAGCCACCCTATAATTATTTTGCGATTTAAAAATTTATTTATTTTTTTTCTGTATTTATTTTTTCCTCATATTTTCCCAAAACAAATGCAGTAAAGCACCGAATAAAAGCCATAAAGAAGCCAAGTTAATCTGAACAATCATAGGCGTAACTTCCTTAAGGACTGGTGTGGACATGTCCCCACCAATATTTTGTCCACGTATTTTGCTTTCGGTGCTGTGTATATCTGATTAAAACCCCATTCATGCCGCTCCTCAGAAAGAAAATAAAAAAGTTCTCCCCGCTGCTCACCGTCCACAAACCCCGACAAAAAACTCAGAAAAAAGAATCTGTTGCCTCTCGCTTTCTCCCCATCACCCCCCTCCAACCTCTCCCCATAACATTTGAATTGAAGATATCCGCGGGTGACGGGTCGGGTTCGGTAGTCATCCTAACGGGTTCGGGCGGGTGCGGGTTGGTAAAACTCGACCCATGCAGGTCTCTAAGCTACACTACATTCAGTATCGTTGCCATAGAAACAGACAACAGCGCCAATATATCAGAATTATACTAAAACACACGCAAATAATTTCCCACATAAAAAACAGGACTTTCAGTCCATTACAGTTTTCCGTTTTTAGAGGGTTGTTTATTTTGCGTTTATTAAGTGATGGCTGTGGTATATTAGCTTTCACTGCTATAAGCTTTCGCAGCAGTGATTGATTAATTTAAACACCTGCTCTGCTGATGGTCTATCGGAGTTGGTGTTTAGGTTGAACATAAAGAACACCTTTTATTTGAAGCTTCTTGTAGCTACTGTTTTAATCCCGGCTTTACTTAAAACTTCTTCCTGACTTTGATAGTGTTGCCATTCAGTAGCAAGCACTGCGCCCCTTTTTCTTTTATATGTACATTTAAGATTTAGCGTGTTATGTTGACAACTCATGAGCAAGCTGCTTTTTGCAATCTAGCAGGGAGGTGTGACGTCACTCTGCAGGGGGTCCAAAGATAAAAGCTTTAAACAATTTTGGCATTGGAAGTTCAGATTTAAGGGAGTTAGAAAGTTCACTTAGTAAAAGTGCAAATAATAAATCTGATTACCGATTACTTTTAAGCTGGTTGAACATACTGCGACAGACTGGTGACCTGTCCAGGGTGATCCCACCTCTCACCCAGAACGTGGCTAGAGATATGCACCAGCACCTCCTGATCCCACTGAGGGATAAGGTTAAAGAAAATGGATGGTTGAACATAGTCCGCTCTCCCAGATTCTATCAAATCAGTATTGATACCCTCAGGGGCGGATTTAGGAAATTTGGGGCCCTAGGCAAAGACAGGCAGGGGGCCCCCTGAGAAGTAAACCCATAAAACAGACCCATTCTACAGATAGAGAAATGTTAATAGAATAGACATCCATTATTTGTTCTAGGTTTTGTCCCTCTCTTCTTGTCCCTTTTTCCTCTCTATTTATCAGCGTTCTGATGGCATTTTAGCCAAAGGATTTTTATCAAAAACATAATTAATGTGCACAAATAAGGATTAGTTGTATTAACCATACATGGAAACAGAGTTTTATGGGGCCCCCAGAACTTGGGGCCCTGGGCAACTGCCTAGTGTTGCCTAATGGTAAACCCCCCCCTGGATACCCTGCTGGTGGATGTTCTTGACAGAAAGACGGAGTTGCTTAATCATATTCTGCTTAAGGCCCCATAAGATCTTGTCCGAGTCCTGGTTTAAAAGTAAATTAATTTTAAAAAGTGACCCAAAATTGACTGTCAATAAATGTTCTACAAAATTGATATATTTATTTGATTTCTTTGATTTGTACTGTCTGTTTAGATTTATGTGATATTTTTTGCACAAAATATATAAGTGAATATTGTAACAGTTATGTTTTCAACTGTAAGCATTAAATTGATAAATGTTATTCGCATTTTTTTGGCTTTATCCTTTCCAACAACAAAAAAAAGGCGTCGCGCAGGTAGCTCCCTTTCCTTATGAGCTGTCCCCACCAACTTTCAACAAAAAGTTACACCCTTGTCTTAGACAACACCTTAGCAGGTGCACTGAAAAAATTTGGCCCGCGCTTTGCGCGCGCTATATCTTCTAGGGGCTGAGCCACCCTTGTCTCTTAAACCTAGAGACGCCCCTGCTTTTGTCCTTCCTGTGGAATAGTGCTGGGAGTTTGTCGGTCCTGTCCACATCTATTGGAAGGATCTGTAGGAAAAACAAACATCCAAACAGTTTTATGCGTAGGGAGCTCATTTCATGCATTTCATTGGTCGATCTGGTCCTTTTGTCTCAGATCAAGTTTGAGATGTTCAGGATCAGAGGATCCAGCACATGGTTGTTTGAGGTGTTTGGTTTGTGACCCTCTCATCTTTAATTGTTGCAGAACATTGGCTCAGTCCATTGAAATGTGAAGAGTCTCTCTGAAGGACCAGACTTAAAAAAAAGGACAAAGGTGTTCAAATATTAAAAGAAAACTTTGATTTAATGATGTCACAAAAAAAAAATACAAAAACTTTGCGGTGGTAGAAGCATCCACCTGTCTCAAATATGCACACCACAGTTAAAATAGCTTTAGTGATTTCAAATTATTGATTTCTAAAAAAAAAATCAACATGTGAATAGAACATTTTATTGGAAGGTCAGAAGTTAAGTTTTTATTGAAAAGTTGTAAATAATTTAGTTTAAACAATAAAAATTACACAATAAAACTGAATAAAAAAGCCTTTTTTGGCTCAACTCTGATTTACCAGAATGATATTTTGATTATGAGTCAAAGCGAATGGAGCGGTGGCCTAATGGTTAGAAATCCTGAGGTTGTGAGTTTGAGCCCCACTCCCACAGACTGCCACTCTGGGTCCCTGAGCAAGACCTTTAACCCCGGATTGCTCCCCGGGGGCCCCACGATGGCAGCCCACTGCTCCCCAAAGGGATGGGTTAAATGCAGAGGTAAATTTCTCCAATGTGAGATCAATAAAGTTCTATTATCATTATCATTATTCAATAGAAAGAGTGAATTTTGAGTAAAAGGTTCAGTTTCCTCTGCCATATGGCACTTTTCCAATCATGTTTCCAGAACATGGTGTAAAACGGTGACGCTTCCTGCACCAAACCAAGGATAGTCTGGATGAACAAAGTAGAGGAAATAATCTAGGCTGGGTTGGATCCAGTCTGAAGTTTCCAGTCAGCAATGATTTCTTTTATCTGATCCAGAGTCAGCTCCACCTCTATCTGGTCATTTCTAAGCATTTTATGCTTCTTTTCAGGAAAAAAATATTTCTGCACTTAGACAATAATTTTTATTGGTCTCATGTAAAATTCCAATTTTTTGGAGAAACTGAAAATCACCAACAATAAAGAAACAAATGCTTCAACTGTATCACTCTTCCTATCTGCAAACTACAGTATATAATCTAAGTTTCCATTTTAAATGGAATTACTAAAATAATTACACATTTCAATGATTTCCTTCTACTCTGAGATGCATTTTTTAAATGAGCCACTTATTAATCTTCACCAAAGGTTCAGAAAGGTTTCACAGAAGAGTCGCTACTATTTAGAGAGAAAATCACATCCATCAAATAGGAAGAAAACCTGTATCTCTGGTCACCATGTAGAAATAAATTAATAATGTATAAAGCATTATTTATTAAGAAAAAAGCTCCTAAAACTAATTTTCAAAAGCCCCAATCAGTCCTTATTACTTTTTGACTAAAGCCAATGAATATCTCATAGAGAACCTGTCTGACAGTATGAAGTAGGCTATACCGAAAAGCATCAAGGGAAAAGAAAATCAAAAACGGGTAAGAAACCAAAGTCCCTGATATGTATATACATATTATATATATATATACATTTTTATATATATATATATATATATATATATATATATATATATATATATATATATATATATATATATATATATATATATATATATATATATATATATATATATATATATATATATATATATATATAAATATAATTCATATAATGTCACAAAAAAACAGAATTTCCCTCACTCGCCTCAGTTAAGGTGTTAAGGTCAAAGTTCACAGTTCAATGATAAAAAGGAGTGGCTGCACAAAATGGCCTCATTTAGAGTGTTTCCACTGCTTGCTCCGTTTAGGATAATTTAACATATTATTTGCTTTTCAAATACCAATCCAGCAGCACGGACTTTCCTACAAATATGTCACATCCTGCTTCAGCCATCTTTGCTCTGGATTTAATGCACACACAGACTATACACAGGCCTTACAGGAGCACTGGCTCCTAATGGTACGATGCTTAAAATATTTTATTCTTGCAGGGAAAGCATATTATCTAAGCATTTTACTTTATATATATGGTGACAACGCATAAAAGCATTGATTTCTCTGAATTTAACCGTCTTCTTCAGCGAGGTGTGAGGGAGGGTTCTCCGCCTGCATTTCATCTATGCACAGCCTCATCCACTCTGTGTCTCTGCTGGTTTTAAGTTGAATTTCATAAAATTAGATTGATTTATGCAGTTTTGGTTCAAATCTCTGAATGCTTAAACTTTAGCTACTTCATAGAGTTCATTTGTTTTAAATGTAATTAAAGTGTTTTTAATCACTTTCTGTATTGATGATATCCATATTTCCCTTCTGGCTGAATCAAAGTATTACCAAAAAAGCATTTTTTTTTTTTACTGTTTAGTTTTTATGTTTTACATTATTCCTTTACTTCCCTGCAACACTTTCAACATTCCACAAAAAAAATAAAAGTTTTATTTCTTTACTTGATAATTTCTTTACTTGATAAGGGCTGTTCAACATTTACATTTTTAAAAAGTTAAATCTAGTTTAAGTAAACTTAAGCACAACATCGTCAGCTTGAATCATTAAAAAAAAATTCAACAATTCTGTCTTTAATCTCAGAATTCTGACTTTTTTCTCAGAATTCTG